>NC_057799.1:381637431-381764982 GCF_018294505.1 Triticum aestivum | reverse complement strand
GGAGAGGGGGGTATATAAAGGGGGGGGTCCGAAGGTGGCTTGGGGAAGGGGGTGGCGAGGGGAGGCGTGCGGCGGCCGGACTCGGCAAGGCGGCGGCGGCGCTCCCGCGCGGGAAGAGGAGAGGCGCGAGGCGGGCCGTCGGCTGGGCCTTTGGCCCCGTCGGCGCGCGGGCGTTTTTTTTAAATAAGTTCCGCGGAAAATAATACGTAGAAAAATAAATAAAAATCAGAAAAATATGAAATAAATTTTGCCCGTCTAGTTAGAAAATCTAGAATAGGGTGAACATTTTTTTAAACAAAATAAATAATTTGAAAACATGCAATATTTTTAATGCAATAAAAATTGCAAATAAAATCCAAATAAATGCCAATAAATGATTTTAACATTTTTCCTCGAGTATTTCAATTGTTTTGGAGAAGTCATATTTTCTCCTCTCGTTTATTTTTAAAATTGAAATATTTTCCGGAGAGAAAATAATTAAAATAAAATCCTCGTCTTATTATTTGATGATAATCAAATATGAAAATTCGAGAAAATCCCCAACTCTCTCCGAGGGTCCTTGAGTTGCTTAGGATTTATCGAGGATTTGTCAAAATGCAATAAAACATGATATGCAATGATGATCTATGTACAACATACCAAATTGAAAATTTGGGATGTTACAGAAGGCACCCGTGGATACAGTTAGACATGGAAAGTGAAAGTATGGTGGAAAAAGGAATAAACTTTATTTTCTGTTTGGGAACCGCCTATGATATATCTAGCATGGAAAGTATTGGGAACTACTCGATCGTTCCCGTTGACAGGAAAAACATGCCACCCAGAATGTTTTATCTCTATCTTTTTTTCTTTGAGCTCTGGCACCTCTACAAATCCCTACTTACCTCCGCGAAGGGCCTTTCTATTTACTTTATGCAATTTTTATTTTTACTTGAGTCTCCATCTTCTCTTATAAAGCACCCACTAAGGGGCACTATGATCGTACATGAGCATTGGGTGTAGCTAATATGCGAGGGTGTTTCATGAATGGATCAATGGTTGAGCATAATGGGCTAGGGATAACTTGCTTTAGTGTTGATATTTTGAAAGACATGGTTGCTTGTTGATATGCTTGAGTATTAAAGTCCTCATGTCAAAACTAGACTATTGCTTTGAACCATATAAAAGTAGAAATGCCCATGCTAAAAAGAAAAGAATGTGTGATGAACATGTTAGGCAGCATTCCACATCAAAAATTATGTTTTTATCATTTACCTACTCGAGGGCGAGTAGGAATTAAGCTTGGGGATGCTAATATGTCTCCAACGTATCTATAATTTTTTATTGTTGCATGTTGTTATATTATCATTCTCGGATGTTTTACAATCATTTTATAGCAACTTATATCATTTTTGGGACTAACCTATTGACATAGTGCCCAGTGCCAGTTGCTGTTTTTTGCTTGTTTTTTTACTTCGCGGAAAATCAATACCAAACGGAGTCCAAACGCAGAAAAACGTTTTGGTGTTTTTCCTGGACCAGAAGACACCTGTTGGGCCAAGAAAGTACCTGAGGGGAGCTCCGAGGGGAGCACAACCCACGAGGGCGCGCCTGGGGGCCCAGGCGTGCCCAGGTGGGTTGTGCCCACCTCGGTGGCCTCCCACACCACCTCTTTGCTCTATAAATACCCCAATATTCCAGAAACCCTAGGGGAGTCGACGAAAATCAATTCGAGCCGCCACAAGTTCTAGAACCACCAGATCCAATCTATACACCATCACGGAGGGGTTCATCATCCTCATTGGTGCCTCTCCGATGATGCGTGAGTAGTTCATTGTAGACCTACGGGTCCGTAGTTAGTAGCTAGATGGCTTCCTCTCTCTCTTTTTTGATTCTCAATACAATGGTCTCTTGGAGATCTATTTGATGTAACTCTTTTTGCGGTGTGTTTGTTGGGATCCGATGAACTTTGAGTTTATGATCAGATCTATGTTTTTATCCATGAAAGTTATTTGAGTCTTTGATCTCTTATATGCATGATTACTTATAGCCTTGTATTTGTTCTTTGAATCTTTGGTTTAGTTAGGCCAACTAGATCAATTTTTCTTGCCATGGGAAGAGGTGCTTTCTGATGGGTTCGATCTTACGGTGCTTGATCCCAGTGATAGAAGGGGATCCGACACGTATGTATCGTTGCTATTAAGGATAGCAGGACGGGGTCTATTTCTACATAAATAGATCTTATCTACATCATGTCATCGTTCTTATTGCATTACTCCGTTTCTCCATGAACTTAATACACTAGATGCATGCTGGATAGCGGTCGATGTTTGGAGTAATAGTAGTACATGCAGGCAGGGGTCGGTCTACTAATCTTGGACGTGATGCCTATATAATGATCATTGCCTGCATATCGTCATGATTATTAGAAGTTCTATCAATTGCCCAACAGTAATTTGTTTACCCACCGTATGTTATTTTTCTCGAGAGAAGCCACTAGTGAAGTCTACGACCCCCGGGTCTCTTCTTTATTATATTTGCCTTCGCGATCTATTTTTATTTGCTTTTATTTTCAGTTCTATTAATCCAAAAATACAAAAATACCTTTTTGCAATTTTTACTTATTTATTTTATCTCGCGTTCCTGCAAGATCTATTTACCCAATCTACTACAATTTTAACTATCTTTCTACCCGTGAGGGATTGATAACCCCTCTCTTACGTTGGTTTGCAAGTATTGTTCTTTGTGTGCAGGAGCTGTTTACGTGGTGTTGCATGGGTCTCCTACTGGTTCGATAACCTTGGTCTCATCACTGAGGGAAACATCTACCGTAGCTGTGCTGCATCATCCCTTCCTCTTTGCGGGAATACCGACGTAGTTCAAGCCGCATCAATATCATGCAAGTTCTTTTCCATAAGCACGTATGACTATTTACGGAATACATGCCTACATTATATTTATGAACTGAGCTAGTTCTGTGTCGCCCTAGGTATTGACTGTTATATGATGAATATAAGCCAACGTAATCACCGATCCAATGCCTACGAGTTTTCTACATATTGTTTTTGCTAAGTTAATATTGCCATTTGTTGGGGAACGTAGCATGCAATTTCAAAAAAATTCCTACGATCATGCAGGATCTATCTAGGAGATGCATAGCAACGAGAGGGGGAGAGTGTGTCCACATAACCTCGTAGACCGAAAGCGGAAACATTAGGTTAACGCGGTTGATGTAGTCGAACGTCTTCACGATCCAACCGATCTAGTACCGAACGTATGACACCTCCGAGATCAGCACACGTTCAGCTCTATGACGTCCCTCGAACTCTTGATCCATCAGAGGGTCGAGGGAGAGTTCCGTCAGCATGACGGCGTGGTGACGGTGATGGTGATGTGATCCGCAGGGCTTCGCCTAAGCACTGCGATGCTATGACCAGAGGAGTAAACTGTGGAGGGGGGCACCGCACATGGCTAAGAGAACAATTGATGTGCTATGGGGTGCCCCTGCCCCCGTATCTAAAGGAGGGGAGGAGGAGGTGGCCGGCCAGGAGGGGCGCGCCATGGGGGCGAGTATTACTAGGACTCCACTCCTAGTAGGATTCGCCCCCCCTTTTTCTTTCTTATCGGAGGGGAAAAGGAAGGAGAGCGAGAGGGAGAGGTAAAGGGGGGCGCCGCCCCCTCCCCTAGTCCAATTCGGACTGCCCCATGGGGGGCGGCCACCCCTTGCGGCCCTCCTCTCTCTCCACTAAGGCCCATGTAGGCCCAATACTTCCCCCGGGGGGTTCCGGTAACCCGTCGGTACTCCTGTAAAATACCCGAACCACTGAAACCATTCCGATGTCCGAATACTACCTTCCAATATATGAATCTTTACCTCTCAGCCATTTCGAGACTCCTCATCATGTTTGTGATCTCATCTGGGACTCCGAACAAACTTCGGTCACCAAAAACACATAACTAATAATACAAATCGTCATTGAACGTTAAGCATGCGGACCCTACGGGTTCGAGAACTATGTAGACATGACCGAGACACATCTCTGGTCAATAACCAATAGTGGAACCTGGATGCTTATATTGGTTCCTACATATTCTATGAATATCTTTATCGGTCAAACAGCAATAACAACATACGTTATTCTCTTTGTCATCGATATGTTACTTGCCCGAGATTCGATCGGCGGTATCCTCATACCTAGTTGAATCTCGTTACTGGCAAGTCTATTTACTCGTTGTGTAATGCATCATCCCATAACTAACTCATTAGTCACATTGCTTGCAAGGCTTATAGTGATGTGCATTACCGAGAGGGCCCAGAGATACCTCTCCGATACTCGGAGTGACAAACCCTAATCTCGATCTATGCCAACCCAACAAACAACTTCGGAGACACCTGTAGAGCATCTTTCTAATCACCCAGTTATGTTGTGACGTTTGATAGCACACAAGGTGTATCTCCGGTATTCGGGAGTTGCATAGTCTCATAGTCAGAGGAATATGTATAAGTCATGACAAAAGCAATAGCAATAAAACTTAACGATCATTATGCTAAGCTAACGGATGGTTCTTGTCCATCACATCATTCTCTAATGATGTGATCCCGTTCATCAAACGACAACACATGTGTATGGTCAGGAAACATAACCATCTTTGATCAAGGAGCTGGTCAAGTAGAGGCATACTAGGGACACTCTGTTTTGTCTATATATTCACACATGTACTAAGTTTTTGGTTAATACAATTCTACCATGAATAATAAACATTTATCATGATATAAGGAAATATAAATAACAACTTTATTATTGCCTCTAGGGCATATTTCCTTCAGTCTCCCACTTGCACTAGAGTCACTAATCTAGATTTCATTGTAATGATTCTAACACCCTGATACGTCTCCATCGTATCTACTTTTCCAAACACTTTTGCCCTTGTTTTGGACTATAACTTGCATGATTTGAATGGAACTAACCCGGACTGACGCTGTTTTCAGCAGAATTGCCGTGGTGTTATTTTTGTGCAGAAATAGAAGTTCTCGGAATGACCTGAAACTTCACGGAGAGTATTTTTGGAATTAATAAAAAATACCGGCAAAAGAATCAACACCAGGGGGACCACACCCTGTCCACGAGGGTGGAGGGCGCGCCCACCCCCCTGGGGTGCACCCCCTGCCTCGTGGGCCCCCTGAGGCTCCGCCGACCTCAACTCCGACTCTATATATTCACGTTTGGGAAGAAAAAAATCAGAGAGAAGGATTCATCGCGTTTTACGATACGGAGCCGCCGCCAAGCCCTAATCTCTCTCGGGAGGGCTGATCTGGAGTCCGTTCGGGGGTCCGGAGAGGGGAATCCGTCGCCGTCGTCATCATCAACCTTCCTCCACCACCAATTTCATGATGCTCACCGTCGTGCGTGAGTAATTCCATCATAGGCTTTCTGGACGGTGATGGGTTGGATGAGATTTACAATGTAATCGAGTTAGTTTTGTTAGGGTTTGATCCCTAGTATCCATTATGTTCTGAGATTGATGTTGCTATGACTTTGCTATGGTTAATGCTTGTCACTAGGGCCTGAGTACCGTGATTTCAGATCTGAACCTATTATGTTTACATGAAGATATGTGAGTTCTTGATCCTATCTTGCAAGTCAATAGTCACCTACTATGTGTTATGATCCGGTAACCCCGAAGTGACAATAATTGGGACCACTCCCGGTAATGACTATAGTTTGAGGAGTTCATGTATTCACTAAGTGTTAATGCTTTGGTCCGGTACTCTATTAAAAGGAGGCCTTAATATCCCTTAGTTTCCAATAGGACCCCGCTGCCATGGGAGGGTAGGACAAAAGATGTCATTTAAGTTCTTTTCCATAAGCACGTATGACTATATTCGGAATACATGCCTACATTACATGGATGAACTGGAGCTAGTTCTGTGTCACCTATGTTATAACTGTTGCATGAGGAATCGCATCCGACATAATCCATCACTGATCCAATGCCTACGAGCTTTTCACATATTGATCTTTGCTTAGTTACTTTTCCGTTGCCACTGTTACAATCACTACAAAAACTACTACTGCTACTTTTGCCACTGTTACCATTACTTCCATACTACTTTGCTACTAAATACTTTGCTGCAGATATTAAGTCTTACAGGTGTGGTTGAATTGACAACTCAACTGCTAATACTTGAAAATATTCTTTGGCTCCCCTTGTGTCGAATCAATAAATTTGGGTTGAATACTCTACCCTCGAAAACTGTTGCGATCCCCTATACTTGTGGGTTATCAAGACTATTTTCTGGTGTCGTTGCCGGGGAGCATAGCTCTATTCTTGAGTCACTTGGGATTTATATCTGCTGATCACTATGAGGAACTTGAAAGACGAAAGAACCTAGGTTTATCCCTCAACTACGAGGGGAGGTAAGGAACTGCCATCTAGCTCTGTTATGAGTTAATTTGCGACACCTACACCTGCTATTGATTCTGATATGTCGCATGTTATTGATGATGCCACTTTTGCTATGCATGATACTTATGATGAAACTACTTCTATGCTTGATAATAATGTGCCGTTAGGTGAATTTCTTGATGAACAACTTGCTAGGGTAAGAGAGAATGAAATTATTGAAACTGATAATATAGATGAAAGTGATGATGAAGATTCTCCCCCTAGATATGAATTGCCTGATGTACGTGAGGGTTATGTTATGGATGAAGAAACTGCTAGAGATCTTTTTGCTTGCAAAGATAGATATGATCTTAAGAAGCTGTTAGCTAAACTGAAAGAAAAGTCTTTGAATGCTAGAATGAAATATGACCCTGGTTTTGCTACTTCACCTATCTGTATTTCTGATAAGGATTATGATTTCTCTGTCGACCCTGAGTTAATTACTTTGGTTGAATCTGATCCTTTTTATGGCTATGAATCTGAAACTGCTGTGGCACATCTTACTAAATTGAATGCTATAGCCACCCTATTGACTAATGAGGAAAAAATTTGTTACTACTATATCCTTAAGTTATTTCCGTTCTCGTTAAAGGATGATGCTAAAACATGGTTTAATTCTCTTGATCCTGGTTGTGTGCGTAGTCCCCAGGATATGATTTATTACTTCTCTACTAAATATTTCCCCACTCATAAGAAACAAGCTGCCTTAAGGGAAATATATAATTTTTGCAAATTTAAGAAGAGAGTCTCCCACAAGCTTGGGGGTGGCTTCTCCAATTGCTTAATGCTTTGCCTGATCATCCTCTCAAGAAAAATGAAATACTTGATATATTTTATAATGGACTAACCGATGCTTCCAGAGACCACCTGGATAGTTGTGCTGGTTGTGTTTTCAGGGAAAGAACTGTTGATCAAGCTGGATTGCTATTGAATAATATACTGAGTAATGATAATGATTGGACAATTCCTGAACCAACTCCTAAGCCAACTCCGAGGAAAAGGGGTATTCTATTTCTCAGTCCTGAAGATATGCAAGAGGCAAAGAAATCTATGAAAGAAAAAGGTATTAAAGCTAAAGATGTTAAGAATTTACCACCTATTGAAGAAATACATGGTCTTGATAACCCGACACAGGTAGTAAAGGTAGATTCTCTCTATAGATTTGATGAAGGTGATATTCCTCGTTATAAGTCTGGTAGCCAATGCTTAGATGAGTTTGATAATTTTGTTGTTAAACAAGAAAACTTCAATGCTTATGTTGGTACACAATTGAAACGAAATGCTTATATGATTGAACACTTGAGTGATTATATGTCTAGAGTTAAAGGTGAACTTAAACTCATTAGTAAACATGCTTCTATGGTTACCACTCAAGTAGAACAAGTGCTTAAAGCTCAAAATGATTTGCTCAATGAATTAAATAATAAGAAAATTGATAATGTTGTTAGAGTTATGACTAGAGGGGGTAAAATGACTCAGGAACCTTTGTATCCTGAGGGCCACCCTAAGAGAATTGAGCAAGATTCTCAGAGAACTAATGTTGAGGCACCTAGTTCTTCTAAGAAGAAAAAGAAAAATGATAGGACTTTGCATGCTTCTAGTGAAACTGTTGTTGACACACCTAAGAATCCCAATGATATTTATATTTCTGATGCTGAAACACAATTTGGTAATGAACATGAACCTAGTGATAATATTAATGATGATGCTCAACCTAGCAATAACAATGATGTAGAGATTGTACCTACTGTTGATCTTGATAACCCATAAACAAAGAATCAACGTTATGATAAGAGAGACTTCGTTGCTAGGAAGCACGGTAAAGAAAGAGAACCATGGGTTCAGAAATACATGCCTTTTCCTCCTAAACCATCCAAGAAAAAGGATGATGAGGATTTTGAGCGCTTTGCTGAAATGATTAGACCTATCTTTTTGCGTATGTGTTTGACTAATATGCTTAAAATGAATCCTTATGCTAAGTACATGAAAGATATTGTTACAAATAAAAGAAAGATATCGGAAGCTGAAATTTCCACCATGCTTGCTAATTATACTTTTAAGGGTGGAATACCTAAGAAACTTGAAGATCCAGGAGTACCAACTATACCATGCTCCATTAAAAGAAACTATGTTAAAACTGCTTTATGTGATCTTGGAGCCGGTGTTAGTGTTATACCTCTCTCTTTATATCGTAGACTTGATTTGAATAAGTTGACACCTACTGAAATATCTTTGCAAATGGCCAATAAATCAACTGCTATACCTGTCGGTATTTGTGAGGATGTGCCTGTTGTGGTTGCAAACGTTACTATTTTAACGGGCTTTGTTATTCTTGATATTCCCGAGGACGATAGTATGTCTATTATTCTTGGTAGACCCTTTTTGAATACTGCAGGGGCTGTTATTGATTGCAACAAAGGCAATGTCACTTTTCATGTTAATGGTAATAAGCATACGGTACACTTTCCGATGAAACAACCTCAAGTCCATAGTATCAACTCTATTGGAAAAATTTCAACTATTACTATTGGAGGTTTTGAATTCCCTCTTCCTACTGTCAAGAAGAAATATGATATTCTTATTGTTGGGGACATGCATATCCCCGTTTAGGTAACCTAGTGTTATTCAAAAATTCTCCGGTTTCATGTTATTCGGAAAGAGTTTGCTAACAAGACTTGATCAACCTTGTTAATGGATTCCTTTTGATGAGCATGATATGGATGAAGTTAGAAAGCACAACTTTCTGTACCCTCCTTTTACCTTCTGTTATTTAGATTAAATAAAGCCAAAATAGTATTTTATGCCTGTTTTCTGAATTATCCTTGCAATAAAAAATACCCCGATAATAAAAGTTCTCCAAATGTCCCGAAAATGAAATATGATTTTTTGTAGAATATTTAAGAATATCTGCACTGAGAACACACCAGGGGGAGCCACCACCTGGCCACGAGGGTCCAGGGCGCACCCCCTACCTGATGGGCCCCACGTGGACCCCCTCCACTTATTCCAGCACCCACTCACTTTGTCTTCCTCCAGAAAAAATCCCGCCATAGCTCAAACCCGTGTTCTACCTCATCTTGCTGCGATTTTCGATCTCCTTGCTCAAAGCTCCATTCACAAACTGCTTTGGGGGATTGTTCTTCGGTATGTGACTCCTCCAATGGTCCAATTAGTTTTTGTTCTAATGCTTTATTTATTGCAAATTTTTGCTGCTTAGGTGAGACTATTCTTGAGCTTGAATGTCAAATGATTATGGTCCCAAGTAGTTATAATGCATGATATAGCCTCTAGGCACTTGTGGGAGTAGTTGCTATCAATCTTGTTGAGTTTGGTTCACTTTTATTTTAAGTCACTAAAAATTTCTGAAATTTTCAGAGGGAGAAAATGTTGAAGAGATTGTTGAGAGGCTCTTCGAGCCGAAGCTCGAAGGATAAGCAAAGTGAAGAAAATAATAAGCCCAAATATAATCTTCCTCGCACTGCGGAGGTTCGGCCGTGTGAATGGCGTTGTGATGAGTTCTTGAGAGCCGCCGGAATTTATGATGATTTTTATTGCTTGGCTGTGAATGCAGGCCTCACCGACTTCCTCCACGACCAGCTCGAACAGTATCTCCCACTCACTAATATTTTTGTGCAAAATTTTCATTTCCATGCTAGGAGATCACCACCTTCGGTAGATTTTTATTTATATGATGAGTTTAGGGAGATGTCACTCTATGATTTTTGTGCCGTTTGCAAGTTGCCTTTTGAGGGCAGCATTGAGGAACCACATCCTAGTGATGTGGCAGAATTTATTGATGAAATTGTTGTAGGGGAAAAGAGAAAAGTGTCAGATGCAAGAACTAGTAGTATACATTTTCCTATTCTACGTTACTTTGCAATATTTGCTAGTAGATGTTTATTGGTCACAGGAATAGTGGGGGCCTCAGTGCTCCTGACCTCGCCATTTTGCGCCATGCTTTACTCCATGACAGAACTTTCAGTTTAGGATCTATGGTTGCTAAACGGTTGAGTCTAAACCGTACAAAGGGCCCCATTTTTGGAGGTATCTTTGCTTCGCGTCTTGCTAAATATTTTGAGATACCTATTAGACACTATGAGAAAGAAGAAAAGGTGCTGCCCCCTATTTTCTTAGACTATAAAAGTATGGTAGCACATGATTTTATTTGCGATGATAAGGAAGAGAGACTCATTTATAATCTGGTATTCAGTGAAAATACTTGTCAGTTTATTACCCTGCCTGCACCTTCTTTGTTTAACATTCATTCAGGCACATACATCATCCTTCCCGACGACATTTATGCATATTGGGAGCGAACACGATCCCCAGAGCCTGAGCCTGAGCCATCTCCTGACCCATATCAGGAGTCCATTATCAGTGGGATCCGCAAGAGCTCGCTAACCAGTGGCACCCCGAGGATCCTCCTCGGTACACTGGGGAGGACCATTTTGATCCATGGGCATAGACCAACTTAGGCCAAAAGCCTAAGCTTGGGGGAGTAGGTATTTCTCACAGACATTACATTCATGTTCACAGTCTCATTCTAGTTGTCGGTGCTCATACTTTTTCATTGTACTATCCATGCTAGTTTATTTTCTGTTTAAGCCTTCTTCTTGTGTGTTTGAAAAAACCTTAAGAAAAAACCAAAAAAAATAGTTGTAGTGTTTAGCTAGTTTACTTTCCATGCCTGTAGTAGTAGTAATTAAAAGAAAACCCAAAAAGATTTCTCGTTCTTCTTTTGCTTGTTGGGAGCTTTCCCGTGTAAATAGTTTTATTTCTTTTCTTTGGGGGTCGAGAGGAGAAGACCATGATGAAAATGTTGAAGTGGCTCTTATATGCATTATTGTTGATTTAACCAAGAGCCCATATTACCTAGTCTTCTCCCTTGTATTAAATGCTTGCAGATTCCAGCTTAGTCCAATGCACGTGCACTATTATTATTATCCCCACCGTTTGGTCGTGCAAGTGAAAGGCAATAATGACGATATATGATGGACCGATTGAGATGAGAGAAGCTGGTATGAACTCGACCTATCTTGTTTTTGTAAATATGATTAGTTCATCGTTCCAGATTCAACCTATTATGAATGAAACATGTTTGCAATGACAATTAGAGATTATAGTTGCTCATGCCATGCTTAATTAGCTAGGACTCTATAATGGTTTACCTTGTGTGCCAACATGCTATTAAAATGGTTGTGATGTGGTATGATAGGGTGGTATCCTCCTTTGAACGATTCGAGTGGCTTGACTTGGCACATGTTCACACATGTAGTTGAAACAAAATCAACATAGCCTCCACGATATTTATGTTCATGGTGAATTATATCCTACTCATGCTTGCACTCAGTGTTGATTAATTTTAATGCATGTTCATGACTGTTGTCGCTCTCTAGTTGGTCGCTTCCCAATCTCTTTCTAGTCTTCACTTGTACTAAGCGGGAATACTGCTTGTGCATCCACTTCCATAAACCCCAAAGTTATCCCATATGAGTCCACCATACCTTCCTATATGCGGTATCTACCTGCCGTTCCAAGTAAATTTGTATGTGCCAAACTCTAAACCTTCAAATGAAATTCTGTTTTGTATGCTCGAATAGCTCATGTATCAACTAGGGTTGTCTATATCTTCCATGCTAAGTGGGTTATTCTCACGAGGAGTGGACTCCGCTCCTCACTCACGAGAAAATGGCCGGTAACCGGGATGCCCAGTCCCATGCTCAAATCAAAATAATTGCAAACAAAACTCCCCCAGGATTGTTGTTAGTTGGAGGCACCCGTTGTTTCGGGAAGCCATGGATTGATGCTTGTTGGTGGTGGGGGAGTATAAACTTTACCATTCTGTTTGGGAACCGCCTATAATGTGTGCAACATGGAAGATATCGAGATCTCTCAGTTGTTATGTTGACAATGAAAGTATACCACTCAAAATATTATTTATCTCTGTTTCAAAAATCGAGCTCTAGCACCTCTACAAATCCCTGCCTCCCTCTGCGAAGGGCCTATCTATTTACTTATATGTTGAGTCATCATCCTCTTATTAAAAAGCACCAGTTGGAGAGCACCGCTGTCATTTGATGCATTACTATTAGTTTACATTGAGTATAACTGTGACTGGATCGCTTTTACCATGAATTACAATGTCTAGTCAGTCCTTGATCTTCAGAGGTGCTCTGCATTTATGTTTTGCGGTGTCAGAAAGGGCTAGCGAGATACCATCTTGTTATATCATATCATGATTGTTTTGAGAACGTGTTGTCATCCGAGATTTATTATTATTGCTTGCTAGTTGATTATGCCGTTGATATGAGTAAACAGAGACCTAAGTGTTATTGTGAATATGGTTAGTTCATAATCTTTGCTGAAAACTTGAATGTTGGCTTTACATATTTACAACAATAAGAGCAAACAGAGTTTGTAAAAGTTTTCTTTATCACTTTCAGTTTGTCAACTGAATTGCTTGAGGACAAGCAAAGGTTTAAGCTTGGGGGAGTAGATACGTCTCCATCGTATCTACTTTTCCAAACAATTCTGCCCTTGTTTTGGACTCTAACTTGCATGATTTGAATAGAACTAACCCGGACTAACGTTGTTTTCAGCAGAATTGCCATGGTGTTATTTTTGTGCAGAAATAAAAGTTCTCAGAATGACCTGAAACTTCACGGAGAATATTTTTGAAATTAATAAAAACTACTCGCGGAAGAATCAACACCAGGGGGCCCACACCCTGTCCACGAGGGTGGAGGGCGCGCCCACCCCCCTTGGGCGTGCCCACTGCCTCGTGGGCCCCCTGAGGCTCCACCGACCTCAACTCCAACTCTATATATTCACGTTCGGGGAGAAAAAAATCAGAGAGAAGGATTCATCGCGTTTTACGATACGGAGCCGCTGATCTGGAGTCCATTCGGGGCTCCGGAGAGGGGAATCCGTCGCCCTCATCATCATCAACCTTCCCCCATCACCAATTTCATGATGCTCACCGCCGTGCGTGAGTAATTCCATCATAGGCTTGCTAGACGGTGATGGGTTGGATGAGATTTACCATGTAATTGAGTTAGTTTTGTTAGGGTTTGATCCCTAGTATCCATTATGTTCTGAGATTGATGTTGCTATGACTTTGCTATGCTTAATGCTTGTCACTAGGGCCCGAGTGCCATGATTTCAGATCTGAACCTATTATGTTTTCTTGAATATATGTGAGTTCTTGATCCTATCTTGCAAGTCAATAGTCACCTACTATGTGTTATGATCCGGTAACCCCGAAGTGACAATAATCGGGACCACTCCCGGTGATGACCATAGTTTGAGGAGTTCATGTATTCGCTAACTGTTAATGCTTTGGTCCGATACTGTATTAAAAGGAGGACTTAATATCCCTTAGTTTCCAATAGTACCCCACTGCCACAGAAGGGTAGGACAAAAGATGTCATGTAAGTTCTTTTCCATAAGCATGTATGACTATATTCGGAATACATGCCTACATTACATTGATGAACTGGAGCTAGTTCTGTGTCACCCTATGTTATAACTGTGGCACGAGGAATCGCATCCGACATAATTATCCATCACTGATCCAATGCCTACGAGCTTTTCACTTATTGATCTTTGCTTAGTTACTTTTCCGTTGCCACTGTTACAATCACTACAAAAAGTACTACTATTACTTTTGCCACTGTTACCATTACTTCCATACTACTTTGCTACTAAATATTTTGCTGCAGATATTAAGTCTTACAGGTGTGGTTGAATTGACAACTCAACTGCTAATACTTGAGAATATTCTTTGGCTCCCCTTGTGTCGAATCCATAAATTTGGGTTGAATACTCTACCCTCGAAAACTGTTGCGATCCCCTATACTTGTGGGTTATCACACCCATGGAGTCTTGGTGCTGATCATGTTTTGCTGGTGGAAGAGGCTTAGTCAACAGGCCTGCAACATTCAGATCCGTATGTATTTTGCAAATCTCTATGTCTCCCTCCTTGACTTGATCGAGGATGGAATTGAAGCTTCTCTTGATGTGTTTGGTTCTCTTGTGAAATCTGGATTCCTTCGCCAAGGCAATTGCTCCAGTATTGTCACAAAAGATTTTCATTGGACCCGATGCACTAGGTATTACACCTAGATCGGATATGAACTCCTTCATCCAGACTCCTTCATTTGCTGCTTCCTAAGCAGCTATGTTTTCCGCTTCACACGTAGATCCCACCATGACGCTCTGCTTGTAACTGCACCAACTTACAGCTCCACCATTCAATATAAATACGTATCCGGTTTGTGACTTACACTACAAAAAAATACACTTCCGTGATGATACGTGTTTGTCACAGTAGGTCACGTTTTCTGTCATGCATGTACATCCTTGACAATTTTATGCCAGAATCAAGATAGTCATACCTGTGCTGTCGTAGAAGTGTTCCATGACATTACCAAAATTATCATCACGGAAGTGTCCACTTCCATGACGATAAATCGCGCGTCACAGAAGTGCTTTCGTCAAGGGTGACCGACACGTGGCATCCACCGTAACGGAACGCCGTTAAGCTACCGGGTCCGGTTTTGGATCCGATAACCCGTTACCAGCCCGGACCAATGGGGATTTTCCACGTGTAAAATTCTGATTGGCTGACGGAAACACGTGTCAGCACCACGTTGGCACAGGTGTCACTCATCCAATGGGCGAGATGCGCCTATGATATGTTGACACGTGGACCGGCCCAAAAGTGGCCCATAAAGTTTAAATGGGCCAGCCCAACTAAAGGCCCGCAAGATTTTGCGGACCATAATGGGCCGGCCCAGCTAAAGGCCCACGAGATTTTGCGGATCATAATTGGCTGGCCTAGCTAAAGGCCCACAAGATTTTGCGGGCCATAATGGGCCGGCCCTGGTAAAGGCCCACAAGATTTTTGTGGGCCATAATGGGCCGGCCCAGGTGAAGGCCCACAAGATTTTTGTGGACCATAGTGGGCCGGTCCAGCTAAAGGCCCACGAGATTTCACCGACATTAATGGGCCGGCCCAGCTGTAGGACCACAAGATTTTGAGGACCCTAGTAGGCCGGCCCATTAACTGGCTGCCATGTTTTGGGACAAATACCGGCCCATATTTGATCCGGTCCATTAATGGCCTGCCACGTTCCGGGCCTAACAATGGCCCATATGAGATCCGGCCCGTTAAAAAGCCTACCATGTTCTGGGCCAAATTACGGCCCAGATCTGGTCCGGCCCTTTAAGAGGCTTTGGGCTAAATTATGGCCCATATCAGATTCGGCCCGTCAACTGGACGCTATGCTTTTGGGCCCACTTGCTAAAGGCCCATTTAGTAGTTCGGCCTGATATTAGTTTCGGCCTGTTAAGGGCCCGTTTAACATTTCGGCCCTATATTAATTTGGGTCGGTTAAAAGCCCGTCATATAGTTGGGCCTAACTACGGCCCGGTTTGCATCCGGCCTGCTCACAGCCGATAATCTGATTGGGCCAAACAAGGACCGAGACAATTTTGGCCTGTTAAAAGCCCGTGATTTGATTGGCACAATCATGGGCCGGGGTCCATTTCGGGCTTCTTCCGGCCCGTGAGCAGGCCGGACCTACTTCTCATCCTCCTAAAAGCCCATTGAGTTTTCTTGTCAAAAGAGGGCCGGCGGTTTACTCGGCCTATTAAAGGCCCGACTCTACTAGTGGGCCAGTTTACATTTAGGCCTTCTAACAGACCAAGATGACGGGGCCCATGATGCAGATCATACATCGTGATTGCATGACGACCCGATTATGTACCGTAATTTTACGGTTTGGCTGGTTTACTGCAAAGACGGGATATATATACAGTAAAATAACTGCAGCATCGTGAATAAGAAAAAACCTAGACTATACAATAAAGAAATTACGGCATATTACATCCACTGGGCATCAAAGTTCGCCACTATGATAATAAAGCACAAGCAGACAGCAGATTACATACACGGGGCATCAAAGATCGCCACCGGTGCAACTAGACACAGTGACAAAATAATATACAAAACCGATAGCACTTCAATAGAGTTCAAGAAAGGTTAGCCCCGCTGGGGAGCTGCAGCGCAAGCAGCTGAGCAAGCTGATGAGACTGCGCTTGTTTAACACTTATATCCTCCTCACTCTGAAAGATAAACAAGCAGACAGATGACTGGTTTTGCACATAAAAGTATCAGTGCTGACAATTCATCACATTTCTTACTCACGAATAAAGTGACACAGTTTAAAATTGCATTAACACAATATGGTATTGTTCAGGTCAAGACATGGCAGGAAATGACATTGTGAAGGAGTTGGCAGCTTCACGACACCACTCGATTACAGATCAAGAACTCATAAGTATCAATGGTTAGTGTGCTGTCAATTTATCCCATTTCAGATTGGCAAATAAAGAGATGGTTTAAATAATAGTAGAATGATATGACATTGTTCATAGTTAAGACATTGCAGAATATGGCATTGTGCTGTAGTGGGTAGGTTCACCACACCACTGGATTATGGATCAAGAACAGAAGCATACATGCAGTGCAAAAGAAGATCACTTTCTCTGTATAGTTTAATTTACATGGTATGAAGAAGGAACTTGGTTGTACAACTGAAAACTTAAATTGAGAAGGACAAACTTTTGTTTATGAACTACATAATAAACTTTAAACATGCAATTTAATGCAAACACCAAAAATAAAGAGCTGTTGCAGTCATTCCTAACCAAATATACACAACAAAGTTTGAAGGCTTGAGAAGGACAAACTTACATTATTGGTGAAGGCAGGCTCTGTAAAGCCCTTGTCCATGCTGATAGGGGGGCAATTCAAGAGGTTTACCACATAATCTTCTTCATAGGCATTGCCTTTATTCTACATTTTGTTAAGAGTAAATATAGATGTGACAATATAAGAAAAAATGGAGAATATTTAAGATAAGATGAAGAGTGATGCTACATAACCAAGTAGCTATAAATGTAAGTACAGCGATACAAGCAAAAGGTACAGCCAAGAGCAATGCAGAGATAAACTTCTTCAGTACCATCGGTGTTATCCAACCTTATGGTAAGAGTAAATATAGATCTTATGTGTAGAAAATGGAGGGCAAAGGAAAATAAGCTGCAGAGTGATGGTAGATGAACAACTACCTGTCAATATAAGTACACTGATAAAGGACAGCTGGTACTTACAAGAACAATGCAGAGCTAAAAATTTCCGTTGGCATTGGATATATTCTACACTAATGTAACCATTCATACAGATCAGATAATTTGGAGCGAACAATTGATAAGCAAGCTATCATGCATACTGCTGTCACATAATGAACCAGGTATGTATGCAAGTACAGTGATACAGGACAACAGGTACTAACAAGAGCAAAGCAGCGGGCAGCATATTTGCCATATCCTGTCGTTCTTTTCAAACCAGAATTCTTTTTCGAGCAGATTTCCTGCAAAAAAGATCCGTAAGGCACATGCGGAAAAGTAGAAGTTCAAATTGTCATGCGATATCATAGACAGTACCTCATCCTCGGAACAAGACCAGTGCATAACAAGGTTTTTCCATTCAATGTCTTCTAAATTTAGCACAAGAGACTTCACCAGAAATTCGTTTATAGGCTTGCCATCAAAGTGTGATATCCTCGGGTAAAACCAATACTGTTGCAATGCTTCCTTGAAAAGTGCAAGCAAGCTTTGCTCGTCATGACTATCCAGATTGACCCTCGCCTACTTACAACAATGTAATGTAAATCATTGATGTGTTCAATCAGCAGAAAACAGGAAAATAATCACCATGAATAATAGCACTTACACGTAAGTGGGACAGGAAGATTTGAAAATGGTGTTTGTCTTCACTATAATCTTCCCATGATGGGAATATATGCACGTAGTCCCTAACAACATTGAAAGCATTGTCTTTTAAACTGGGAATAACTAGAATGGGGTTCCAATCTGCAGGAATTGGCCGTCTCTGCAGTTGGGATAGGTCTTCGGCCGGTGGACTTGCTGTACTTTTTGCTAGAGTGGGATTTTGCTGTGGTACGGCTGGTGCTATGGCAACTGAAATCGGCATACCTTTTGCTGGAGTGCAGATCCTGTGTGGTGCGGCTAGTGGTGTGGCCTGTGAAGTATGGGTACAGTCTGCTGGAGTCGGTCCTACGTTTTGTGTCGCTGGTTGTACAACTAATATAAGTGGGGTGCTGTCTGATTTCTCCGGCACAACCACGTTTTTCAAGGACTTTGCTGGTGCTCCTTCAGGTTTAGCAATCACCCTCTTCCTTTTTGATGTCTAATGCACACGAACAACATTTGAGTGGAAAAACAGGTTATGATGACAGATGGAATATGTATTGATAATGGATGGGCATGGCATCTCGACATATATGATGACTAAACTAAGCAAATGGCGGTGCCACAAAGTAGAAGAAATGGAAGACAACATATGCAAGATACGCGCAATCAATAAAACCTTGCCAAATTAGAACATGCACCTTGATGGGTGAACAGGACAGGCCATCTGCCTTTGACTACCCGAGGTTAGAATAGTCAGTAGGATCATATTCTGAACAAGAATCAACAGGTGGTGAGCGTATGAGTTTCATTGCATCCAGAATGGCACTCAATGCCTTGGTGCCAATTTTGTAAGTCATTGCGGTGTTTAGCTTCAAGAGTGGACTGCTGCTAGTGCGACACAAAGCAGCTACACAGATCATAGTGTAGATATAACGGGAAAACTGTAAGCATCAGAGTAAAATCAGCAAAGTGGAACTTGCTGGAATATATGTGCTAGTATTGACGGTACGGCTAGAAAGGATTCAGATACCAGCTCTCTTCAACTGAAGGTGCGGTACTGTTAATATCGGTGTAACTCTCAAAGGCGACACAGCTCCCCGCATTTCCTTGCTATTCTTATAGGATTCAAGTGGGCAGGCCACTACAAATCCTATTCCCATGTTTACAAAATCCTACGAATCAAAGAGGCCCGACGAGTTCAAAGTGTCCATACCAACCGACCGTATAGACCTCTACACTGCAAATGTCCCTGCTCATATTCACTACAAGGAACATACTGTACTACTATCATACTCCCTCCGTTCCAAAATATAAGTCTTGGTAGAGATTTCCACTATGGATCACAAACAGATGTATCCAGATACATTTTAAAGTGTAGATTCACTCATTTTGCTCCATATGTAGTCCATGGTGGAATCTATACAAAGACTTGTATTTAGGAACGGAGAGAGTACTTATTAAAGAAGAACGGAAGAGGAACATGCTAAAGAAGAGCAAGCAGATTCTGGATAATAAAATGTTCGTTGCGCAGTGCCCACACATGATGAACCAGAGCGCATTAAGAAAGCAACTCCCTGCTGTCTCTCTATATGTGGTGCACATGCTTTTTCAAAAGTAAAGTAGGAACATTAGCTGACCAATTAAATGTTATCTGTTTTCGTAATATCAGCATCATATCAGATTCGTACTTGAGCAACAAGTTTGGCTTGATGGATTCAGGAGCAGTGCTAAGCAGGTACGATGATGGTACTGAATATAAAGGCATGTCTACATGCAAGTCGCGTGACTTTTGTCATTTGGGTCAGTCGACCATTTCAGGCGGTTGGTTGAAGATCCTACGTCTCCTAACCCTTCTTCTTCCTCGTCTTTGATTCTTCCCATACAGAACACCGCACGGGCCGCCGGCCGGACCACCGGCCCCCACCGCCTGTGTTCCTCCGCCACCCCATCCCCACCCCCGCCCCTACCCGCGTTGAGTTTTCTTTGTTTAGCGAGGCCCCACCACCGCCCCCAACCAAAGTCCCCACCCGATCCCCTTCGTTCGCACCGGCGAACTCCGACGAGCTCTGAAAAATCAACTGACCCAATTTTGAAATTTAGTCTACTGTGATTTAACTAGTGTGGAATATAAAAGGGGAAAACCATAAGCATTGGGAGTATAGTGTTGAGCGTGCCATGGCGGATCTGAAGGTGCAAACCGGACAAAGGCAACTTCGCAACCAATGTTTGCTCTCAACTAGCAAGTAAGTGATGGACAAGAAATCAGAGTAAAGCAGTGGCGATCTATTTTCTTGCTGCGATAAATAAGTTGAGCAGATACGAAAGAGTACCGCCTCTGGTGCGGCGCCGTGTATGCATCTGCTGAGAATTTGACGGTGCTGCGGTAGCGATGGCTGTCGGCGGCGTGGAAGCAGATCTAGGAGGGTAGACGGTGGCGGCGGGGCGCGGTGGACGAGACGGTCGTAGGAGCGGCGCCGGCAAGGTGGACGACGGCGGGGATGAAGCGAGAGGACGGGATGCAAGGATCCCGGTCCGAAGCCGTGGATGAGAGAGGTCGATCTCTTGTAATGGACGGCGGCGTCGGGGTATCAGCTCCGGCATGGTGGAGGAGGACGGCGGTGGATGGGGTGGCGGACGGAGGAGGCTGGGGTGGAGAGGGTGTTTTGGCGCCCACGGAGTACGAATGGGGAAATGGAGGTGGAGAGGAAGGGGGAACCATGTCTTCAGGGCGCGCTTGTCTCAAATGCGAGGAAATTTACAAACTTAGCCCCCGTTTCAAATTTCCTACATCACAGCAATATTAGTCGGTTGGGGATAGGACGGTAATCTCGCATACACCGAATATTTGCCGACGAGAGTTTGTTTTTGGCGCCCACCGTGTATGAATCGGGGAGGGAGTCGATTTCGGCCGAGGACACACTGTGTTTTGGCGCCCACCGTGTATGAATCCGGGTGAGAGGCGGTTATGTCACGTTTGAGTGAAATTACAAACCTACCCCTATCGAAACCTATAGAAATCGAGCAGATAGGCTTTGCGTGGCAGGGATAGGCAGTAGTAATTTCCATCTCGCAGATTTTGGTTTCGGGCGGTTACTGCGACTTTCCCCGCTTCGTTCAAATTTTGCAGAGTGCACGTTTACCGTGCCAACTCAATTCGAATCCCGTTTGTATTCTATTTTTTTCGGGCGGGATCCATTTTCGATTGGAATAAAATTCTATATACATCATTTTTTATATATACTTTCAAAAGCACAACAAAGAATTCTGCTCCTTTATATGTATAATATGATTTACAAATACAATGATCTCAAAATCATAAGGTTGAATTCAAAAAATTAAACCAAATTATGTTCTACTAAAATGTATGGATCAGTAATATCTACATATTAAATAACATAGATGCGCGTGAATTCATATGAGTATGCATGTTTGATAGATCAATTTTGGTTCGAGTATGGATTACATGTATCATCATCTCGAATTCAAATATTTGAATCCCTTTTATGTTCACTCCTTTCATGCCCATCTCTCTCGCATGCATGCTCCTTCATGTAGCTATCACTCTCTTTTCTCCAGCTCACCGCACGCTCACTTCATGTTTCTCCTATCCTCGCAAACATGGTCTCTCGACGTCTCCCTTGAGAAGTGTCACACTCTCCCTATCATTATACATTACACGGTTTTCATTATCTCTCACGTCTCTACCGTTCTCTCGTATCACTAGGTACCTAAGCTTTCTTTTTCACCGCCACACACACAGTCTCCACTCGTCTTTCACTTTGTCTTTCTCTCTATGGGATTCTCTCACACACCCTATATGTCTATAGATTTGAATCATACCACTAAAATTACTCTCTCTCTCTCCTGTAGACACAACATTTGTTGCGGTCTCCTTTTCGTCTCCATCCCAGACTGACATTATTCATTTGTTTACCGATAATACAAACTCCCCCCTCTCTCACACACACACACACAACTCATGCTTCCACTCCCCTTCCCGACTACCGTCTCTCTCTCGCACACACAAAACTCTCGCTTTCGCACCCCCGACTCGTATTTCTCTCACAAACATTTATCGACTAGCCTCTAGATAGGTTTATACACCCGCACACTCGTGCTTCCACAATCGCATACATGTCTCTCTCCCGCTCCTTGTATCTATGTAGATTTTTCTTCCCTTCTTGAGACACGCCCTCTCGATCGTGCACACACACTATCGCCTCATTTTAAGCTGATACCTCTCGCACACACACTCTTTGTGTCTTTGTCACACACGCACTCCGTCCTCCTCCTCTCTCCCTCTCTCTCTCACACACATGGGCTTTTTGCAACAACTAGCAAGATGCCCATGCGTTGCACGGAACATGAAGATGCATTTGTATGAGTAGTTTATCTTGTGGGAGAAAAGGATGAACAAGGGAAGGCCTTATTTGCAAGTGTGGAGAGGGGTGTGGGTATCTTTTTGCAAAATTGCCATAGTTTCCTTCCTATCTGTCAGATATAGATCGGACGGCCTATATTGCAGGATGGCAGGCACACGATCATCACCGACTATGCTTTTTATAAGAGTAGGGATAAAAACAGAGTTGGTGATGATGGTGGGCCTGCCATCCTGCAATATAGGCCGTCCGATTTATATCTGACGGATAGGAACGAAACTATGGCAATTTACCCGCACTCCTCTCCACATTTGCAGATAAGGCCTTCCCTCGTTCATCCTTTTCTCCCACAAGATCTTGATGTTCCGTGCAACGCACGGGCATCTTGCTAGTAAGAGTAGAAATTAGACATATACCACTTCTCGAATCTTGAAACCAACAACATTCCTCCCTTATCTCATCAAAACCGCCAAAGGAATATATTTTGAGTGAAACATAACATTTTTTAGTGATATACGTATTTCAAAACTAGACTTTTTTTCTATCAAATCGGTGAATATGTATTAATCTACTCTGATCGTGTGGCAACGCATTGGCACATTGCTAGTAGTTATTATAATTTTTTGGACACCAGACAAACGGTGGAGTACATATACTAAGAGAAGAGGCGCACGCACGCAGTCGGTCTCTCGCTGTCTCGCACACATGAGTGTTACGTAAAGGCAACGTTAACAAATAAACCCTAAAACCCTAGGTGCACGATTGCTGCATTCGCGGGTACCGGGTACGTGGTGGAGCGCACCTTTGTAGGAATAGTCAGCTCGCGTGATAATTTGATCCGTAGGAGTTGATGGTCGGGACCACAGGTGAACGACTTGGAGGCGGTGGCTCGCCAGTTGCCACAGATCGAGTAGCCACGTTTAAAATATCATTTTTTAGCGGGGTTAAGAGTTCCGATTTTCAATGGCGCGTTATAAGTACTAAGTAGTTTTTAGAACGATTGGTATGGTGCGAAAATGGAATTCATAGTACTACGTACCTCCTTGGCGTATGGTTGTATGGGTTTATGTTGCGAGATGTTGAACCTGGTAGTTCTAGGGCAAATACTATGTTTAGATTTAGATGTTAGTTTTCAGTAATGAAAATCGGAAGGGGGAAACCCTTCTTTGATTAAAAAAACTACTACCTCCGTTCTGGTTTACTAGTCCCCATCGTTTTTTGGGTCAAAGTTTGTCCACGAATTTTACTTGTAAAATGTGAATGGAAAACGAGATTTTGTTATACGCAAACAAAAAAGGACTAAGGGAGTGATTTCTCTGACACGGACGCGACCTCTCATAGCATAGGCATTGAACCGGCGCGTCGGCCAAGAGGGCCCCACTCGTTGCAGGCCCGGCTGAACACGCCTCCTCGCCGCATGCAACCGACTTCAGACTGCCCCACCTGCCTTCATTGAATCCGCGCGTGTGCCGGCAACACGTCCTTCCGTGAGCCGGCCGGCATTTTAGAACACAAAAGTGACCAAAATATAATTAATTACGCATGGTCTTGACTTGTTGTGCTCGCACTGGTAGCAGGAACTAGAGGTTTTTCTTTATTCATAACTCTCCTCAATTTTTTTGGCTTTGAAGTGAATCATGGTTGTGGTCATTATGTATGAATGTGGAGATATCTGTGAACATGAGTTTGATGTGGAAGTTGAACTTGGAATGTCGGGCTTGCGGGTGAACTATACCATGTCCAATGCTTCGTCTGTTGTTGTTTGGAAAGTAATTGCTATTATTACATGACCTAGAAAAAATATTTTGTGCCACATCAGTAGATGCACGGACATCACAACAGGCATGCTGACTGGATAAACATTTGAACCTAGCTACTATGAAGGAAATTTTGTATTGACAACAGTTTTAGATAGCAGGAGACGCCTAGCCTGCTCTGCCTCTGCTAGCTTATTTCTGGCTTCTTCCTTCTCTTCTTTGGCATGGGTGAAGAGAGCATCTGATTGCTCTTTTCGCTTCTTCAGGAACTCAACTACATTCTCAAGGGCTGCTGCACGCTTTCTTTCAGCCTTTACTAGAGCCACGAGGACACGAACAGCTGACGACTCCACCTGGCTTGTGTGTAATCCAGCATCATCTGGGAATTTGCACCTTGTGTCTAATCCAGCATCATTAGGGAACTGGCACCTTGTATGTAATCCAGCCTCATTCTGGAAACATGATCTCGAGGTTGACCATACTTCCCTCCTCGCAGGAACTGCATCCTGACATGAAGTTACTTCTTTTTTAGATAATTACTCAGAGCAACCCAGATCCATTTAGTAGAAGCCAGATAAACAGAACTGGAGAAGTGAATTCAAAAGGAAAAAAATATAAAAACAGACTACAAGGTGAGAACACCCACTTCCTACATCAAGCTAAAAACGAAAGCATTAGGACGATTAAGACTCTTCTTATGACACATCGAAGAACACGAGGCTTAAGAGAAACAGAAACTACAACATATACACATCGAAGAACACGAGGCTAAACGAAAGTAATTGAAAGGGTGTTACTTACCAAAGCTCGTTTTACAGGTTCGGTGCAGCTCCTCTTTAACTTGCCACGCTCCTTGAAGATGTCCCCAATATCCCGTGTTTGGTCTTCATTGCTCCTCTGCATGTTCGCACTCGTGGTTTTAAAATCTCAACATGGCAAGAAAAATGGAGGCTATAACCAATTACTTTTACGGGAACAATAGCACCCAGGAAATTTGAAGGGTAGGTATGAACAAAATTGGAACTGCACATGTACTGCTAAGTGATTCAATACACACATTACCAATCGAGGAGGAGAACGATGGTCGCGGCGGCCTCTGTGAGTCATGGTCGGCAACGGAGTCAGTTCATTGTCCACGACGGTGGTGCTTCTGCGCTTGGCGTCGGCTTCCGGGAAGCAGATCCGAGACCGTGGAAGACGGTGCCGGGGAAGAGGCTCCGTGTACGACGACGACGGTGGACCGGCTCTAGTGCGGCGTACGAGGTCGTCGATGAGGCAGATGCGCTGCGGTGGACGAGTGCGCCGATGTAGAAGGGGAGGAGCACGAAGGCTGCGGTGCCGTGGAGAAGTCTATTTTGCGGTGGGGATAGAAAATGGGGAGTATTCAGGTGTACTACTCTGGGTGCCGGGGTGGGGTTGGCTGGGTAGGGTGAACCTGAAGTTACGAAAACAGCCCCCTACCAACCGTCATCCGTAGGCCTGTTCCGAAGGCTATGATGGTAACTTCCCACTGCTCGAATCAGGGTCGCGGGAGATTTTCCCGCCGACCTCAAAATTTTGTGACACTGAACTCCCCGTGTGGCGTGTTGGGTGATTCGGCTAAGCAACTAGCGAGTAGTACTAGTAAACTCTGCATATTAGGTTTGACCGAAGTCAAACTTCCTAAAGTTTGACCAAGTTTATAGAAAAATATAAACATTTACCATAACAGATATGTATGATGTGAAAGTACATTCAATAATGAATCTAATGGTATTTATTTGTTATTGTATATGTTAATATTTTTTGTTATAAACTTTCTGAGAGTTTACAAAACTTGACTTTGACCAATGCTAATACGCAGACTTAAATAAAAACGGAGGGTGTACACATTTGTTTTCTTAGTATGTAGTGAATTAATCATTTGTTGAAATTGTGAAATAAATATATTAGGCTACTGACTTCGAATGTAATGGTCTATACAATTCAATAGTTACAATCATTGTCGAATTCCAAGATGTATACGAGGTCTATAGTACTTCACAACATGCTCAAACTCGCATAATCCCAGTCAAATGACAATCAAAATGCATTTCATAGTTATTACTTTGTAGGATGCAACAAAACCAACAATAACTCTACATCAGCCATTATAAAAGCAACATTTTGAACATATCCCAATGTGTGAATGAAACGTGCAGAGAGAGCTTGCGAAGATGGAGAGATAGGGCGGGAAAGATTGTATGTATGTGGACGAGAGAGTAGGAGACAAACCTAATGAAACAGAGAGAGGGAGATAGAGAGAGAAAGAGAGAGGAAGAAGTTAGGTCTGTGAGAAAGATGGAGACATGTAATATACGTGAGATGCGTGTGCATCCGGATTCTGTACACGTGGAAGGAGAAGAGACAACATGTTTGATGAGAGAGCTGGAAAAACATGGATGAGAGGGGAAGGATCTCGTGGGTTGAGGGATTGATAAATTTGTGCGGGGGAGAGAGGGATTGGTAATTTTGTGTGAGAGAGAGAGGGTGGGGGGAGGAGTCAGTCAGCCGTCGTCACATCATCCTGCTTCCAAATGGCCCCGCATTCTCTAGCGCAGTGTGGTCGCCGTCTTCGATCTCCTCGATGCCCTCTTTGAAGATTGAGGTGTTGTGCATGCTGGGGTGCATAGAAGCGCAAGCGAGAGTGGTCGGCATATAACCTTGGACGGGGATGAATTGTGTGCTCGGGGGAGGGGTGTGTGTGTGTGCTGTGTGCTGTCTGTGTGTGTGTGTGTGTGTCAGATATTGAGAGAAAACAAACCTAAGGAGAGAAATGTGTGTGTATGTGACGGAAATCTACTTGCTAAACAAGGTATTCACGAAGAGATTGTGCGTGCGAGATAGAGAGCGATGTGCGGGCCTTGAGGTGGGCAGGGGCCGGGTGAGGGTGTCAAAATGTGCGTGTTGATGCATTTGTTACATGCGATCGTGCGAGGGACGGACGAATCGAGAGAGATGGTTGTTGTGTTACGGATGCTCCTCTCTCTCTCTCTCACACACACACACAAGTAAAATAGAAGACCGTTCTCTCATGTATACACAACGTATCGGCATCTGTCTATGTCTCACTCATGCATGATCATTTGCATATTCACACCTCTCTATGTCTCTATCACACGCACACCGTCTCCACATTGCCCTTCCGCCACAACACACATATGGACACATACACACGTTCTCTCTCAGTCACACACACTTTGGGGCTGTTTGGTTCTAGGCCTAACCATGCCACACTTTGTCATACAATGTTGCCACACTTTCCTAAAGTTAGTTCTTCAAAATGAGAGCCACAAGTTGGCAAGCCTAAGGGAATCTTGCCACACTTTTTGAGTGTATGTGATGTGGGACCCTAATGTGGCTTGCCTAAGGTGTGGCTTGAACCAAACATCCACCCAAGTTTGTCAAACTTGCCTAACCTTAGGTGTGGCAACCTTAGGCAAACTTAGTCTCAAACCAAACAACCCCTTTGGACGCCAAACTTTGGCAAAAGTTGGCAGAAATTTGTTTCTATGACTAGTGGGCCATAGGGGCAATAAAGTGTGGCAAGCCAAAGTGTGGAAAAAACCAAACACATGCCAACTAAACTGTGGCTGCCAAATTTTGGCTTGGCAAACGGTGGCTGGGAACCAAACAGCCCCAAAATCAGTATTAAAAAAAACTAGGGCGCACCTAAAACGTCCAAATCCAAATAAACACGAACTGGAGCTAAATTCAAATATATGGAAATATTGTAGCGTCAAGAACTTTTCCCGGGAAAAAAGTTGAGTAATATTCGGGGACTGTTTTCACACACACAAAAAGATTCGGTGGATGTCCTTCGAGCGCGACACGGTGACGCACCATTCGATCGACCGCGCGGCCGCGGTTCACGCGCTTGCACATGATTCCGTATCGTGGCTGTGGTAACTAATAAAAGCGTTGCCTAAGTCTAATGTTTACGTGTACTAGTACGGTTTTCTTTTAAGTTTGACCAACCCTATATATAAAACTAAACTAAGCTCCCATACGCGCACTCATCAATATGCCGCCGCTGTTGCGCATGCCGTCGCCCGCCTGCTCCGGCCAACAATTTCTCGCCCATCACCGCCGTGTCGCCGCCAAGCCGAAGGCTCGCCCGCTCATGTCGTATGCAGTCCCTCCTCGCGATGTCGCCGCGCTGCCAAGCACACGAGCAGCTGGTGGAGCCGCGTCTATGCACGCAGCGTAGGAAGAGGAGGACGAGCGCATGCTCCAGCACGCCGGCGAGGAGGAACTAGCGTGTCATTGTCGTCTCCGCCCGCGCGGAGGAGGCGCGCATGGTGGCTGTCGCGGCGGAAGCCGGTCGCGCGCGCGTCGAGCCCGGAAACCGGGTGCGGACGCAGAATCTACCTTTGAGACCTTGAATGCCACGTGGATCCTGCAATCTGAAGGAGCAATTTGGGTCAGTCGACTCTTGTGAGCCGTTTGATGCAACATGGATGGCTAGAAGGGCTTCTTCAACCTCCGAAATAGATGCACGGTTCATCTTCTCAGCCCGCCACATGCCTAACCGCCTGCCGCCGCCGCCGCACCCTCCCCTGAACCGCGTGCCACCGCGATGCTCCCCCACCCCCGCCATCCGTTTAACCCCGGGCACGATCCATTTTTTTTCCGGCGAACTGCATTCCACACCCAACACTCATAAGATAGATCATGGGCACCCTGCCGTTTTCTTCCTTCACTCCGTCGAACTTATTTCACAAATCGACTGACCCAAATTATACTACTAGTACGAACGTATTAACTACAGTAGGAACACGAAGATACGAGCAGTAGTACCAACTACAGGAAGAACAGTAGTAAGACATAGTACTAGTACTACTGTACGTACTAAAGAGTTCAAATAACGAGAACGAACATAAACATATTTCTGCTAGGGCCTAAGCACAACACACCCTTGAAAATAAACTAAGCAACTAGTCCGCTTGACACTGCAGTAGAACCAGCATGAGCAACGGCACTGCCACCTACTCGGAGTCTGAGTCCACGTCCTCGACTTCGTCATCGTCCCTCTTCCTCTTCATCTTCGCCGACGCTTCTTTGCTTGAACCGGACATTGGGCTCTGCTTCTTCATCCAACCCTTGTAGATATTTAAACAAAGGTAGGCATCCATTGCTGCGTACAGGATGTGATCTTGATCTAATGTCTTCGACTCCCATGCATGATGAAACTCGTGGTGAGGTTTCTTCAGTTTAGCGTACGAACGATCAATCATGGCTGCTGCCAAGGTCAGCATTGAAGGCTGAGAGGAGGACACCAGGCTTGCCTTCTGGAGATCGAAGGGCTGGCCTACAACGAGGCCTATCCGACCCAGGATTTCCTTGTCGTTCCTAAAGTCTACAGTAACGAATTTGACTCGGCCGCCCTTGAGGAACTTCTTAAATTCCTCGCACTCAACGTCGGCATGGCATATGTGGTAGACCAAGCATAAGTCATGCACGCAAACCTGGATCACGGCGGGCTTCTTCTTCTCTGCCTCCTTTAGTTTCTTCTCGCTTCCCAGGACTATGGTGTACTCAACATCTAGCCCAGCGACCCACTCATCATTTGAGTTTTCGAACATGCGTTTGAAGCGAGCAAGGCATTCTTTCACCATTGCGGAAGAATGGGTGTAGATGACGTCGAACTCATCGCCGGTGATGGTTCTAACGTTGTACTCATTGCCGATCATGGAGATTTGGGACGCCATGGATTTGGGAGGAGGGTTAGGATTAGTGGAACTGCCGTAATGTGAAAGGATGGGACGACTGGGAGCGAACATACTGTACTAGTAGAAGACGGGGACGAGTAGGGCGTGCGAACAGCGTGGGGTTGCTGGCTTGCCCGGTGGATAAACGGCTGCAAGCCCCCAAAGAGTTCTCGAGAACTATGCGGGACCCGCTAGATGTCATGTCTACTAGACCCATATCGTAGGCCTGACGGTATAGCTTCTGCCTGTTTGCACGCCATGCCGGCGCGTGGGTAACTTCACTTAATTCCGTCAACCGTCACGCCTCCCACAACCTTCGCCTCCCTTGCACGGTCGCGCCCTTTGAGACTTCGACCGGCTATAAATGAGCATTTTTTTGCCTACTCCGCATGCATGATACTCCATCTGGTCCTTTTTACTTCCGTCAACCGTTTGCAAAGTGTTTGACCAAATTTATACTAAAAATATCAATATCTATAATACTGATTATAATGAATATAAGAACTACTATTAGATGAGTTAAAGATTCTAATCCTGAACTAACCCTGAAGTAACTCTAGCGAAAGAGGTGTTTGGATGACAGGGTTAGATGGAGCGCGGATACGGCGAGGTGCCTTCATGGGCGGTGCGAGAGGGAGGGAGGGAGGGAGAGGACGACAAGCTTCGAGGAAGTGGGGAGGGATCTGCTGCGGGGAGAGCGAGAGAAAATGTGTTTTTTAGTGTCCCGACAAGAACTACTCCCTCCGTCTAGGTGTGTAAGTCACCTTACGAAAACCAAATAATCTCAAAACACTTAGGCACCGTACATTAACTCCCTCCTCGTTTCTTGTTTTGTGACATATCAACCAATAAGAGATGTGGGCCGTGGATGCTTTCAATGACTTGAGACTGCCAAACATGACATGCAGTGGTTAGTTCATTGCATGCAATGCTATTAATTAGCAAAAAGACATTAAGTTTTCTCGTTTTCCTCTCCGCCTTGGTCGCGGTGCACAACGTAAGATGACTTACACACCTAGACGGAGGGAGTAACCCAAATAAGCACCTCTTGGGTGGGTTAGATTTTTTTGGGTTAGTTGAGTTCAAACTAACCCAAACTAACTCTAACACATGGATCCAAACAGGGCCAAGGTTAGCTATTAGAGTACTACTACCTCCCTTCTAGTTTAAAGGGCTCGATTCAAAATTTCACCTACTCTTAGCAAGATAGAGGCGGTGGAATAGTTTTTGTAGTTCTTCACAAAAAATGTGTTTACCAATGCATGCATGAACACTAGTTACTCTAACCCCCCTCTCTTCTTTAATTCTTTGCCACATCAGCATGTTTGCTATTCCCGTGTGCATGATACCAGCTAAGATACCACCATTATGGCCAGCCTTAATCATCGCATGCAATAATTTAGTGCACCTTGAAATATGAACATGTGTGGGGCGTGTATGTTTTTAATGACTTGAGACTATACCTAGCCCGGCATGCAAGATGAGACTTATTATGCACCGTTCCCCATACCTGCAGGAAGCCCGTTCATATCCAAATCTTTTCCTCTCCATGTGTGGAAACAATATGCCTGCCAGACTCTCCTTCTCCCTCCCGCGGTCCCACCACTCCACCCCATGTGGAAAAAATCTGCATGCATGACTCTCCTCCCCCCGCGCTCGTCCAATCCGTTGTGACCAGCAATATTTCCACCCCTTCCCTCCCCCGTAATTTACTCCAACAAATATGCCCACGTAGCTGTTACTTAACTGCAGGTGCATTGGGTCACTGACATATGGGCCCAACAGGGGTCTGGCCCACATGTCAGTGACGCAACTGGACCTTGCACTTAAGTCAGTGCAGCTTAGTCCAAATCTTACATAGGTGTGCCATTGCTCGCTATAAATACTGCGCCTCCCACGACATCGCTATCTCCTCCCCCTCACGTTCATGTTCATCGCTATCTCCTCCCCCTCCCTCTCACGTCGACCACCATGGCATCGCCCCTCCCAAGCCCTAGGCGCCCCTCGCTGCACCGCGCGGACGGTCACGCGTCGTCGTTCCGTTCGTCGCCGCCACTAGTCGAGGAGGACGATTCGGTGTTCCGCTCCTCGCCACGACGCGTCGAGGTGGACGCGTCGCCGTTCCGTTCCTCGCCGCCACTAGTCGAGGAGGATGCGTCGGCGTTCCGCTCCTCGCCGCGACGCGTCGAGGTGGATGCATCGGCGTTCCCAATCTCGCCAGCACGCGCTTCGGAGGACGCGTCGGCTCCCCGCTACGAGGAGAACGCCGCACTGCCCGCCGAGCCCCCAGCCTTGAGGAGCTTTGGAAATAAATGGATGCCGCCTTGTGGGAGGCTTTGCCTCCAGCAGAGCACACCAAAATAGAGGCGGAGAAGAAGGCCGAGGAAGAGAAGCGCAACGCAGAACAAGCTGCCTGGGAGGCCTATGTCACGTTCGAGAGAGTCAGGCAATTGGCTCTCTGGCAGAAGGCTCGTGCGAAGGTCGTGAGGGTGGAGAGGACGCCCGTGCCGACGCCCTGAGTGCAGTCGGGCCCAAGCGCCTCATCTACGCTTGGCGGTACGTGGACCAGGTGCACGCTTCCAGCGAGGAGGAGTACCTGTTGGCGCCGGATTACCACACCGGTGAGATCGCGCTCGCTCGTCGGCAAGCCGCCAATCAGCACCTCGCGAGTTGCGAGGCTGAGGAAGAGGCGTTGTGTCAGCGCGCAGGGAAACGGACGCGCACCAGGGCACTCGTGGCACGCTGCAAGCGCTCCAGCGAGCGCCGTGGCTTTTAGTAGGAGTATAATTTTTGTTTCGTAAGGCGATCTCATTAGTTTTGGGACGCAAATGATAAATCCCGAACGTTCAGGAATTATTAGCGTCCTTAATTAAGTATCTAAAAGGGAAAGTTTGGAAACCTTGTGTATTCGTACGCATTTTGCAAGTACGTGCATATAGCACAAACTTTACTATATACTATCGCACTACACGTCTCTCTCTATATATGCTTGCAGACTGTGCTACTCCCTCCGTCCAGGTCAATAAGTCATCTTTGGTTGTGCACCGTGACCAAGAAGGAGGGAAGACTTATACACCCAGACGGAGGGAGTACTACTATTACTTATGTACGTGCAAATGCACGTTTTAACATTACGATGCGGTTTTTGTAAAAGTAGAAAAACAACACTAGTCAATCTTGTGAAACGATTCAATCAAAACAAATGCAAAAATGCTCATTTGATTGTTTACTTTTAGCTTCCTTCTCTGTGGTTATTTCTCTATCGTACTTTGTATGGAGTATCTCACTGGTCGGAAAGGCATGCAAATTCCCAAACCGCTTCCTACACCCTGTATCGAATTTTTTGCCTAACAAGTTGTGTCGTGCAATTGGAATTCCAACTTGAGTACTACTAGTAGTAGGAGTACCAGGGGCCAGTTCTTTTAGGCTTCTAGATTAGTAATCCCATAACTACTACCTCCGTCCTGGTTTATTGGTCCCCATTGTAATCTGTGTCAAATTTTGATCATAAATTTAACTAATGAAATGTTAGTGCATGTCACATGCACTAACATTTTATCAGTTAAATCTTTGGTCAAAATTTAGCACAAATTACAATGGTGAGGAATAAACTAGGACGGAGGTACTACTAGTAGTAGTTTATAAGCCCAAATAAATGAGTGAGGCGCCTTAATGTTACTCTCCACTATGACTAGTCTTATGGGAAAAGCTGGGGAAGCCGCCAAAAGAACTGGCCCTAGGAGAAGTAGCTAGGGATACTAGGAGTAGTAGCTAGGGATCGAGTGTGCGAGATGAACCGGAGAAAGTAAATGCAGAGAGATGAAATGCAAAAAGACGGAGGGATGTGATGGTTGCTTGTCCGTTTATTTTACCAGGCCACTTATTACTGGGAGTGGTTGGGTTTTGTGATATGACGGCTTTACTGCCGCACCACGAGTGGGGTGAGACTCCCGTGCAGCGCCGCCCTCTACACTAGTACAACTACATCGGTCCTGGTTTATCCCCCATTGAATTTGACTGAAGATTTGACTGACAAAATGTTACTGCATGTCAACAAAAACAATATCGTTGGATTCGTATTTGAACATAGTTTTCAATGATACTCCTATAATTTTAGGTGACATGCATCATCATTTATCGTACTATATATAATGTTAGTTCAATTTTTGGTCGTACTAATCTATAGTAAGGTGCCCGTGCGTTGCACGGAAGAGTGAAATGCATTGATCGGGGAGTTGTTTATTTTGACAAAGGATGTGGGGGTCATCTCATGTGTAACGAGTATCGGTAGGTTTGTTCGGATATTATTTCATCACTAGAGCTCACAAACATCCGGGTGAAATAGATAAAAAGTATCTTTTGCAAACAAAAGCGTTCAACTGTTCAACCTACATCCAAAACTTGTGAAGAAATAACTCTTATTGTGCTTTGCATGAAATGATCTTCAAGAATTAGTTTTTGAGTATCCATTGTTATACATGTTAGCTACAGGTGACATGGCACTTTCTTATAGTCAACAGTTGGCTATACTATTTAAGTATTAACCATGCCCTTATACACCTAGACGGAGGGAATAAATCAGGATGACTTGGAAGGGGGCAGAGGATATGTAAGAAATGGTTCATCATAAGTCTTTCACCAGTACTGTAGTAAAAATTCATACATGGAAGATTCTAGACTAAACCATAAATGGATACACTTTTATTCATGCGCGATACTCCAATAGAGCAAGATCATGCTTGGAAGTCTCCACATGCTTAGACAGCGGATTACATTGAGCGAAGACTAATGATCAACATTTAACTTGATAATGCAGATGTCCAGGTGAACCTCCTTGGAGTCCCCATGTACATCGTTGGGGGTCAAATAATACCGTGCGTCTTCCATGTCCACATCAGCGGGAAGGTCCCAGCTCGGCAGAGTCCAAGTCAGCTTGACATAGCCAGTGTCGCCGCCCACGTACCTCCGAGGGGTAGTAATCGTGAGCACGCACCCGTACATCGGCCTCGTGTCAATGTCAGCGTCAGCGGCGTCTCCCCTGGCGCACACTACAGAGATGTGGCGGCGGCCTGCGCGGGCCTCGCCGGTGGCCACGATCAAGAGGAAGACACTGCCGTCCTCCTCCGAGACTAGCAGGCGGCGCTGATCCTCCAGCTACTCTGGCACGGTGAACGGGTAGCACGTGTCGTACTTGATGTTCTCCGCCAAGGGCCAGTAGTGATCGCCGCACGCCTGTGTCAGGTGATGCACGATGTCCGCTGGCGAGCCCCAAAACGGCACCGGGAACTCATAGAAGTAGACGAAGGGCTCCTTGGAGGCATCGACCAGGCCGTCCATGAAACGGGAGTGGCTGTAGGGGACGTTCCGCCAGTTGAATATATGAGCAAGTTACTACGAGATTTACTACAAAATAAATCATGACGGCTATAACAGAGATTAAACTAATCATGCGGACTAGCATAGTAGATGAACAGATCGAATCTAGGACATAGACTAGAAACATGAATTCTACCACGATTTCGAACAGGAAGGACAGAAACACATACGGTGCAACGGGCAGCACCATTGGCATTGATGTTGTCGCCCATGTCGTTGAGGAAGAGGTTGCCGAGGTCGGGGAAGAAGTTGTCGTCGGTGAAGTCATCGCTGCTAGCAGTCGCGAGAGTGCGCTCCCCAAATTTCAACAGCGCCTGCCGAATGGAGCGCAGGAGGGAGTGGCTGTAGGGGACGTTGCGGCCGCCGAATGGAGCGCAGGAGTAGCCCACGAAGCAGTAGATGGTGCTCCTCCCTAGTCTCTATTCTTATCTGTATCTCTACTACTCTTCTTTGTTTTTTATAATATACTAGTTGTAGTTGTCAAATCGAATAGTACTGCGCCGTCCACTGCACGCCCGGCTGAACACACCTCCTCGCCTCCATCAAACCCCTACGTTAAACCCGCATGCAAACCGAGAAACGTACTCCGGCCCGCGGGAGGAAATTTGCCGGTTGCCTTTGGAGAATAATAGAGTCACGTCCAATCCATTTGAGTTAATTGCGTGTATGGTTCTCCCTCTATAAAAAGTTAATTGCATCCTTAATCTTGTATTCTAAGTACTCTATGGGTTCCACTGTCAGTACAGTGTACATGACTTGCAGGATTGGAGTTAGCACCGATGGCGGTTCGTAGTCGTTCCATGCTCGGGCATTGAAGTTTGTAACTATTTTAGATTAGAACATACTACTCCTCCGGTACTCTATGAGTCCTACTCCACTACTACTCTATTTTGTGATCACTCAAGCAAGTTGTCTGACTTCGATATGACCCTATGATGCTGGTATGTGTCTCATAAGTCAAGCGGCGTGCTGTAGTCATCATCACCCGTCCACTTCCCACAGCACATATTCGCTTCTCCATCTTTGTCCGCTCTTCCATCCCCGCTAAGGCGCCTCCCCCCTTGTCCAATCTTCCATCCCCGCTAAGGCGCCTCCCCCCTCGTCCAAAACCCAAGCACTAACAATGGCAGAAGCGAGCAGCGCCCGCCGAAAGAGTGGCTGGAATTCGCTCCCCATAGAGGTAATCAAGCTCATTGTTTCGCATGTGGACAATCTCAATACCATGCCGCTCGCCGCGTGCTCGTCGGGGCTGTATCGTTTACTCAAAGCCCTCAGGCCGGAGCTTTTTAAGCCAGTCCTTGCTTGCTGATGCCGCCTGATCTTCAGAAACAGCGTGTCACGCAGCATAACGATCATAGGGTGGCGAGCATCAACCCCCTTGACTGCGATCCGATCCCCGTCACCCTCAACTACATTAACGGTATGTACTGGGTCGGCATGAACACGTCTTGGATGGTGCTCGTCGACGGTCGCGGCAGCTGGATGCTCGTGGAGGTCTACACCCGGCGATTGAACCCCCTTCCTTCGATTAACACTGCACTACTTTGGCACCGCGGCCGAGAATACTCGGAATATTACAGTAGCCAACATGATACCAAGTTTGATTTGCTCAGGGTTGTAATCTGCCAAGTGCACACAAGATCTGCGAATTATAAAGACTTCAGGCTAATTGCGTTCTTCAACCGCGGTCTCGCCTATCTGACAGGTCACTGCGGTAAGTGGATAAATCTGCACGTCCATCGCAGGATCATACATCCTCCATGGTTCTCTGATGCCATTGAACACAAGGGCTTCATTTACGCTGTCGACTCCTTCTATGGCTGGACGTATTGCTGGCCTACTCCAGTCATCGCTACAAACGGCTGTTACAACAGTATGTTACTTTCCTATGATATCATGATGGCTTGCTTATATTACTGTTAAAATTTACTGAAAAAATATTCATGCTCATAACATGCTGTTCTTAAGATTGACTACATCAAGAGCCCTTTTTTATTTGACTCCAACTTTTTTTTGAGGGTTATTTGACTCCAACTTGATATGATGTTGTAGGCCGCCTGGTGTTCCTACTCTTCCTAATCCCAGAATCTTTCAAAGAAAAGCGGCATGGCAGTTGCGGGTGGTTCCTGGCTCGATCAGACGACGGCAAACAATTGATGATCGTTCGCACGTACCGGACGTGTTGTTTCGTGGAATACAATCACAGTCACTGCAAGGTCTTTGAGCAGGATCACAGCTTCTCTGGGCCTTCAGGAATTTTTGACTGGAGGTTGGTAAGTAGCCTTGGTACACGCTCTCTGTTTGTCGGACTGAATTATCCGATTAACCAAGAGATAACCGGCGGCAAGGATCATGATGGCAGCGCGGTTTCTTTCATCAGGCAAAGCTGTGTGTACACAGCGTACCATGCGTCTCTACATGCACCATACCCTGATATGTGCCGCCACGCTCTGCAGCCCAAAGTAGGAGAGAAGGTCGCAAGTATCAGACTTCGACCTGCTGGCTGGAGTTTCCCCCATTAGGCACCCATCTGGTTCAAGCCGTCAGCCAATCTGCACAGCTTAATAAATAGTAACGTCTAACTGAGCCGGTTAGTTAGATGCGTACACTTGGTGTAGTAGGATCTTTATTTAGTTTGATGCATACACTTGTTCTTTTTTGGTAGCCCTTTTGTAATGATGGCGGATGTTTGGTTTGGAAGAGAGAGCTGCTTCTGCACTCTTCTGGCCTGCTTACTGCTTCTGTTGCACCCCCAGCCTTGGTTGTTGCTGCTGCTGTTTTCAATGTACAATCAGTACTATATTTTGTCTGTTGGTTGAATAAATGTGTTGTTAGAACGACAAACACAATGTTTTGGAAGTCGTTGCACGGTTCGATCCTTTAGTGCCCCGTACCGTACGTAGCGCATACTATTTTTCGTACGGAACACATTTTCCACTTGTTGATAACATGCAGCCCACTGATGAAGGCCCAATAGAGAAGCCCATAATTAACTGGAAGGGAGGCTCTCACATGAATCCGGCCCATGTACATGCTCATGGTCCCCTAAACATAAATAAGTAAATAAATAAATAAAGCTAAATGCTCATGCACCAGTTCTTTAAATTCACGATTTAACAGGTGGATATTATTTCCTATGATAGTGTCGTTACATTCAGTCGATATTATTCTTCGGCAAAGACAGCGACCAATCTTCTTTCTCCTAGCATTTTCTTCCTGCAACCAGCGGACCCATGCAAATCGTAGTCAACGTCGTAAATAGATCCGGTCCATTTTTATTTTTCAATAAGAATGTCCACCCCAGCCCAGCACATTGGCGACAACACTTTATCCTCCGCCTTGGTGCGCTCGCCGCGGTGCCGCCGTCCGGCCCTATCTACATAGTTTTTTATGAAATGGTCCCTATCAACATAGTGAATCGGGAGAGGACTGTAGTTGTGAGTATGACAGTACGGACCCACCAGGTCCACTCCCGAACACAAGCAAGCGCCTCTTTTACTACTCAGATGAACCCCTCGTTTTTACTCTAATCCACCCTGCTGATATCAGGGACCCACATCATTTTCAACGTATAGTCAATTAACGACAGAATTGCACAACTTTTTTTAGTAGTAATTCGGAGGAGCAGGCTATAAACTGGGTTGTGCGGTCTCTGTGGCCCATCTAACAACATGACCAGCCCATCAGTTTTTTCTTTGGGAAAATAGGTAGCCCAGTATTTCTTTTTGAAGAATACCCAAGCTAGGCCTATTTGTTTTCTCCGACTTATTCGGCTGCAAATCTTTCAAGACGAGGAGGGATGCATTCCGGCCTGGCCAAAGAGTACGGTCAGTGTCTGTTAAAACTAATATCAAAAGGGGTTGAAAATTCCGAAAAAATTATAGCAAATGGGATATTAGTTTCTTTTTTTGTTTTTGTTCATCACTGATATCTTATACGTATTTCATTGTATTTAACATGACATAGTACTAATTTATTTTTAAATTTGTTTTAGTATGGCTACTAATTTTTGGATTAAGAATATTTTGTTCCCCAGCAAAAATTTGCGAATTTTCAAAATTTCCCACATATTTAGTTATTTTTTTAACCCTGGTACTGACCAGAGAATGGGCAGCAATTCTAAAAATGGAAAACGGGCTGCAATAAATTCCATATGAATTAGAAAATAAGTGAAAATTATAAAAATAATAGCAAATGGGCCGTACACGCCACAGATTTCGAGGCTGACTTGTTTACGCAAGGCTTTGTCAGTCAACACACGATTCTAGCAGCAGTGACTGTTGGATGTCCATCCAACAGCCGACGTGCTTCTTCAATATCTGATCTTCCTACTCCAGCCGCCTAAACTAGTGCCGGCGGGACTGCCTGCTCCCTCCTCTTGTGGCCCGCTGCGATGCCGCGCAGGCTTCCCCGGCCCACCCTACTCCCTCCGCTGGCCTGGCCGCACGCAATCAACTTCCTCCTTATTACGCGAAAAAAATGATTGCTCCCACTGACATCTGGGGCGCACCGGTTGGGAGGCTGACCTGTGGGCCTACTAAGTTGACGCGTACGCAGGGTTTGTCAATTTAGTCAACAAACGATTCTAGCAGCAGTAACCGTTGGATTTGAATCGAACGGTCCTGCTGCTTCTTCAATCGCTGCTCTTCTTGCACCAGCCGCCCAAACCAGCGCCGGCGAGACCGCCTGCTCCTGCCTCCAGTAGCCGGCTGTGCTGCCGTTGAGGCCTCATCGCCCCTTACTACTCCCACCGCTAGCCAGTCCCTGCGGCAACGGAAGCCTCACACCGCAGCCGAACCAGTGAACCCTCGTACTCCTCTCCGCGTGGGCATCCACTGCCGCGTCTTCCCCGGCTCTGCGTCATCCCTTCCTAGGCCTCGCCGTCATCCACCGCCTTGGTGCTCTCGGCGCGGCGTGGTCAATGTGGTCAACGACCGACTTCCATCGGAAGAGTACTGTACGTGGAGAGGCTGACAGTTGGGTCCACGGCCACAGCCCAGTTTTTTTGTGATTTGCCAAGTAAGTGGCTTTGTCATGCCTGTTGGGCTGCAAATCTTTCAAGACGAGGAGAGCTTTCATTCGGCTGGCCGAGAAAATGGCCTATCTATAATGAGAAATGGGTTGTACATTTTTAAAACACATCAAACCGGCAATTAGTTTCACATTACTTTTTTCATTTCGAGATTTTAAATTTCATTGCTTTTTATGCGTGGACAATTGGTTGGATTTTATATTGATATATATTTATTTTTAAAATCAGTTTGAACGTGACTCGAAATTTCGGGATTAAAAACAGTTTGGACCGCACCGAAATATGCAAAATTTCGTATAATTTTTTAACCGTGGCCACAATATGGGCTGTAATGCTAACAGAAAAATATGGGCTCCAAAAAAAATCTTAAGAATTAGCAAATGGGTTGTAAATTATTAGAAATAATGGCAGATGGGCTGTATGATGTTTTCCACAGATTTGAGGCTTTCCTAAAAAAAGGTTGACGCACAAGCAGTGACTGTTGGATGTCCATCCAACGGCCGTCGTGCTTCTTCAATCTCCGCTCTTCCTGCTCCAGCCGCTCAAACAAGCACCAGCGGGACTGCCTGCTCTCTCCTCCCCGCGGCCGGCTGTGCGGCCGCGCAGGCCTCACCGCCCTACCGTACTCCCATCGCTGGCCTAGCCATCCCTCTACTCACCCACACCTGCTGTTATTCTCCGGCGATGGCAGACGAACCAGTAAACCCTCGTACAGTCGTACTCCCCTCCGCGTGGGAAACAACTACCGAGTCTACCCTGGCTCCATGTTGTTCCCTTCCTAGGCCTCGCCGTCGTCCACCGCCCTGGTGCTCTCGGCGCGGCCTGGTCAACGTGGTCAACGACCGACATGCATCTGAAGTGGACTGTATGTGGAGAGGCTGACAGCTGGGTCCACGGCCGCACGCAAGGAAATGCCTCCTTATTACGTGCAAAATAATGATTCCTCCACCTGACATCTGAGACCCACCGAAAGGGCCTCTGTATTTCGCGAAAAAACGTTACCGCCGCTGACAGCTCGGACCCACCAGCTATATCTTTGCACGCAAGGAAGTGTCTCCTTATTACGCACAAAAAAATGACGGGGACAGAGGGCTTTGTCAACTTAGTCAATATGCATGATTATAGCTCCAGTGACCGTACGATGTCCATCCAATGGCCGTAGTGCTTCTTCAACCTCTGGTCTTCTTGCCCCAGTCGCCCAAACCAGCGCCGGTCGTGCCTCGTGCTCCTGTCTCCCGTGGCCGGCTGCGATGCCGCGGAGGCCTCACCGCCCCCTACTACTCCCACTGCTGGCCAGGCCATCCCTCTACTCACCCACACCCCGTGTTATTCTGCGGCGATGGCAGCCTCACACCGCAACCGAACCAGTGAACCCTCGTACTCCTCTCCGCATGGGCATCCACTATTGCGTCTTCCCTAGCTCGGCGTCGTCCCCTTCCTAGGCCTCGCCGTCCTCCACCGCCTTGGTGCTCTCGGCGCGGTGTGGTCAATGTGGTCAACAACCGACTTCCATCGGAAGAGTACTGTACGTGGAGAGGTTGACAGCTGGGTCCACAGCCGCAGCAAGGAAGTGCCTCCTTATTATGCGTAAAATAATGATTCCTCCACCTGACAGCGGGGACCCACAGGACGGGCCACCATATTTCGTGAAAAAAACATTTCCCCCTGACTGCTGGGACCCACCAGCTACATCTTCGCACGCAAGGAAGTGCGTCCGGGCAAAAAAAATGATTCGCCCCACTGACTGCTGGGACCCACCAGCTACATCTTCGCAGGCAAGGAAGTGCCTGACAGTCGGGACCCACCTGGTCAAAGCGTACGTACCGTTGTCATTCTGGTCGCGAACGTGTACGTACATACTGGTCGATGTAGAGGCGCACACCTGTCATAGTAGAGGCGCGCATGTAGCATGTACACGTACATACAGCGGCCAGTGTGCAAGAAAGAAAATACAGCCACGTACGTACATACGGGCAGGGTCTCGAACGCCTACTCGCGCATACGCATGGCCAGGGCTCGTGTACATGGCTGGGTCGGAACGGAGAAACAGCGTCATCGTCGTGTTCATGGGGAGCCAACCGGCTGGGTCGGAACGGAATGCATCGTCGTGTTCATCGGGAGGGCTTCGATGGAACAGCCGATGGAAACGAGGCCTGGCGTACTGCAGAACGGAGGAAACGACCTTGTGTTCAACCGGCCACGTTCGAAACGGGATCCTGTTGATCGGGAGGGGTGTGGCGTACCGCAAAACGGAGGAAACGGACTTGTGTTGGAGCGATACGGTCGAAACGGGGGTCCTGTTGATCGGGAGGGGTGTGGCGTACCGCAAAACAGGACTCCATGGGATACTGTTCATCTCCACCATCGACCCCCTCCAGCCTCCACGGGCTATTGTTCATCCACCGCAGACCTCCTCCAGCCTCCACCTACGGCTGCTCATCCACGGGCTCCTGTTCATCCAGCCTCCACCGCGCGCTACTCCACCGGCTACTGTTCAACCAGCCCTCTCCACGGGCTCCTGTTCAACCACCCCTCCATGGGATACTGTTCATCCAGCCCTCCACCATCTACTGTTCATCTTGCCCTCCACGGGGTGGTCCTGTTCATCCAGCCCTCCACGGGGTCCTGTTCATCTAGCCCCAACCGGCTCGATCGATCGGGGTCCTGTTCATCCAGAGGCAACACCACGGGGTCCTGTTCATCCACCCCCACCGGGAACTGTTAATCCCAACCCCAGCAACGCTCACTGTTCAGGGTGTGCATTCGGTTTTTTCGGTTTGATTCGGTTCTGTTTATATGGTTTTTGTTTTTATATGGTTTTTATACTTCGGTTTATACGGTTTTATACGTAATACGGTTCGGTTTCGGTAATAACCATTCATTTTCGGTTTGGTTTCGGTAATAACCAAAATAACCAAAGTTTACACGAATTTTCAAGCTACATATAATTTTATCTCGAAGAAAATTGATGGAATAATGTTGCTGCATCCACATAATGGTAATAAACTAGTAGTTACCACCAGGGTTGTACGTACATGTAAATCTAAAGCTAGCCTACATGCATACCTCCAAATAATGACACCATGATCTAATGATTAAAGTGCATACGATTGGGACATGCATACTTGTTTTTTAGTAGAATGCATACTTGTGCTAAGACCGTAATTCCTCAAAAAAAGGCCTCAACACAAAAGCAAGTCGGCATGCATAGAACTAGAGCTAGCCCATTAATTTTCAAGCCCACTCAAACTTCAGTGGCTAAATGGTTGCCAGCCCAACACATGATGATGTGTACTGCCGTTGTTGCCTGCCGGTGAGGTGCGGTGAGTTCCCGTGAGGATAGTCCCACCTCGCTAGTGTAGCCAGCATGCAGTCGGCTAGCTGGTTATATAATGGAGCGGCTTCGCAGCAGATAGAAGCACCCAACACTAGTCCTCCATCTCAAGGGCCGTGTGGGCATTTTTTTTAAATCGGTTAATTCGGTTTAACCGAACAGTTTTCGGTTTTAAACCAAAAAAACCAAAGTTCAAATGGTTTCTAATTTTCAAAACTGAAACCTAAACCGAAAACTGAAAAAGCTGAAATTTCGGTTTGGTTTTTGGTTACGGTTCGGTTTTGCACACCCTGACTCACCGTTCATCCAGAGGCAGCATCGATCGGCTTCAGTTAGCAGCAGTAGCGAAGAAATCGCTCGATCAGGTTCAGTTAACAGCCATCGATCGATCGCTCGGGTTCAGTAACGCGTAGCCTGCAGTGCAATTGCTCGGGTTCAGTTAGAGCCCAACGCCTCGCTCGGGTTCAGTTAGAGCCCAACACCTCGCACACACGCGCGTACGTACGAGAGAAACGCGCATCGCTCGGCCCCCGACCACCCACCGTAATCGGGGACTCCCGATTATTTTCCGCGCCCTCGCTTCTACCATGGTTTTTTTCGTCATGGACTGCCCAAAGAATGTCATGCAGCTGCGTCTCCGGCCCGCCCAGGACGAAAAGCCCATTTTCTGTCATGATTTTTTGTCATAGAAGTAGGACCCCACCACATCTATGATGATACCGGGTTTTTTTCACAATTATCGTCATAGAAGTGTCATAAGTATGACAGAAAAAAATTTCGTTCGGCCCAAAGTGTCACGAATGTGTCTTTTTGTAGTGTTAGAGTCATCCGGATCAGTGTCAAAGCTTGCATCAATGTAACCATTTACAACAAGCTTTTTGTTACTTCCATAAACGAGAAAGATATCCTTAGTCCTTTTCAGGTATTTCAGGATGTTCTTGACCGTTGTCCAGTGATCCACTCCTGGATTACTTTGGTACCTCCCTTCTAAACTTATAGCAGGGCACACATCAGGTTTGGTACATAGCATTGCATACATGATAGAACCTATGGCTGAGGCATAGGGAATGACTTTCATTTTCTCTCTATCTTCTGCAGTGGTCGGGCATTGAGTCTGACTCAACTTCACACCTTGTAACACAGGTAAGAACCCTTTCTTTGACTGATCCATTTTGAACTTCTTCAAAACTTTATCAAGGTATGTGATTTGTGAAAGTCCAATTAAGCGTCTTGATCTATCTCTATAGATCTCGATGCCCAATATATAAGCAACTTCACCGAGGTCTTTCGTTGAAACATTCTTATTCAAGTATCCTTTTATGCTATCCAGAAATTCTGTATTATTTTCAATCAACAATATGTCATCCACATATAATATTAGAAATGCTACAGAGCTCCCACTCACTTTCTTGTAAATACAGGCTTCTCCAAAAGTCTGTATAAAACCATATGCTTTGATCACACTATCAAAGCATATATTCCAACTCCGAGATGCTTGCACCAGTCCATAAATGAATCGCTGGAGCTTGCACACTTTGTTAGCACCTTTCGGATCGATAAAACCTTCTGGTTGCATCATATACAACTCTTCTCTGAGAAATCCATTAAGGAATGCAGTTTTTGCATCCATTTGCCAAATTTCATAATCATAAAATGCGGCAATTGCTAACATGATTCGGACAGACTTAAGCATCGCTATGGGTGAGAGGCCTCATGGTAGTCAACCCCTTGAACTTGTCAAAAACCTTTCACAACAAGTCGAGCTTTGTAGACAGTAACATTACCGTTAGCGTCAGTCTTCTTCTTAAAGATCCATTTATCCTCTATGGCTTGCCGATCATCGGGCAAGTCAACCAAAGTCCACACTTTGTTTTCATACATGGATCCCATCTCAGATTTCATGGCCTCAAGCCATTTCGCGGAATCTGGGCTCATCATCGCTTCATCATAGTTCGTAGGCTCGTCATGGTCTAGTAACATGACTTCCAGAACAGGATTACCATACCATTCTGGTGTGGACCGTACTCTGGTTGACCTACGAGGTCCGGTAGTAACTTGATCTAAAGTTTCATGATCATCATCATTAACTTCCTCACTAATTGGTGTAGGCATCACTGGAACTGATTTATGTGATGAACCATTTTCCAATTCGAGAGAAGGTACAACTACCTCATCAAGTTGTACTTTCCTCCCACTCACTTCTTTCGAGAGAAACTCCTCCAGAAAGGATCCATTCTTAGCAACAAAAGTCTTGCCTTCGGATCTGTGATAGAAGGTGTACCCAACAGTTTCTTTTGGGTATCCTATGAAGACACATTTCTCCGATTTGGATTCGAGCTTATCAGGTTGAAGCTTTTTCACATAAGCATCACAGCCCCAAACTTTAAGAAACGACTGCTTGGGTTTCTTGCCAAACCACAGTTCATATGGTGACGTCTCAACGGATTTAGATGGTGCCCTATTTTAACGTGAATGCAGCCGTCTCTAAAGCATAACCCCAAAACGATAGTGGTAAATTAGTAAGAGACATCATAGATCGCACCATATCTAATAAAGTACGGTTACGATGTTCGGACACACCATTACGCCGTGGTGTTCCAGGTGGCGTGAGTGGCGAAACTATTCAAGATTGTTTCAAATGAAGACGAAACTCGTAACTCAAATATTCGCCTCCGCGATCAGGTCATAGAAACTTTATTTTCTTGTTATGATGATTTTCCACTTCACCCAGAAATTCTTTGAACTTTTCAAATGTTTTGGACTTATGTTTCATTAAGTAGATATACCCATATGTGCTCAACATCTGTGAAGGTCAGAAAATAATGATACCCGCCACGAGCCTCAACACTCATCGGACTGCATACATTAGTATGTATTATTTCCAATAAGTCAGTTGTTCGCTCCATTGTTTCGGAGAACGGAGTTTTAGTCATCTTGCCGATGAGGCATGGTTCGCACGCATCAAGTGATTCCAAAAGCCCATCAGCATGGAGTTTCTTCATGCGCTTTACACCAATATGACCCAAACGGCAGTGCCACAAATAAGTTGCACTATCATTATTAACTTTGCATCTTTTGGCTTCAATATTATGAATATGTGTATCACTACGATCGAGATTCTCTGATTTAAGGGTGCATCAAGGGTGCATGACCATAAAAGATATTACTCATATAAATAGAACAACCATTATTCTCTGATTTAAATGAATAACCATCTCGCATCAAACAAGATCCAGATATAATGTTTATGCTCAACGCTGGCACCAAATAACAATTATTTAGGTCTAAAACTAATCCCGAAGGTAGATGTAGAGGTAGCGTGCCTACGGCGATCACATCGACCTTGGAACCATTTCCGACGCGCATCGTCACCTCGTCCTTAGCCAAACTTCGTTTAATCTATAGCCCCTATTTCGAGTTACAAACATGAGCAACATAACCAGTGTCAAATACCCAGGCGCTACTACGAGCATTAGTAAGGTACACATCAATAACTTGTATATCAAATATACCTTTCACTTTGCCATCCTTCTTATCCGCCAAATACTTGGGGCAGTTCCGCTTCCAGTGACCAATCCATTTGCAGTAGAAGTACTCAGTTTCAGGCTTAGCTCCAGACTTGGGCTTCTTTCCGGGAGTAGCAACTTCTTGCTATTCTTCTTGAAGTTCCCCTTCTTCTCTTTGCCCTTTTTCTTGAAACTAGTGGTCTTGCTAAGCATCAACACTTGATGCTCCTTCTTGATTTCTACCTCCGGAGCCTTTCGCATCGCGAAGAGCTCGGGAATTGTCTTTTCCATCCCTTGCATGTTATAGTTCATCAAGAAGCCTTTATAGCTTGGTGGCAGTGACTGAAGAACTCTGTCAATTACACTATTGATACGTCTCCGTCGTATCTATAATTTTTGATTGTTCCATGCCAATATTATTCAACTTTTATATACTTTTGGCAACTTTTTATACTATTTTTGGGACTAACATATTGATCCAGTGCCCAGTGCCAGTTCCTGTTTGTTGCATGTTTTATGTTTCGCAGAAACCCCATATCAAACGGAGTCCAAACGGGATAAAAATGGATGGAGAATTATTTTGGAATATTTGTGATTTTTGGGAAGTAAAATTAACGCGAGACGGTGCCCGAGGTGGCCACGAGGGTGGGGCCCACGCCCACTCCAGGTGGGCGCGCCCCCCACCCTTGTGGGCCCCTCGTAAGGCGGTTGATGTTGTACTTTGGCCGCAAGAAAGCTAATTTTTGGAAAAAGATCTGGGCGAAGGTTTCAATCCAATCGGAGTTACGGATCTCCAGATATAAAAGAAACGGTGCAAGGGCAGCATCCGAGAACGTAGAAACAGAGAGAGACAGAGAGACAGATCCAATCTCGAAGGGGCTCTCGCTCCTCCCACGCCATGGAGGCCAAGGACCAGAGGGGAAACCCTTCTCCCATCTAGGGAGGAGGTCAAGGACGAAGAAGACGAAGGGGCCCCCTCTCCCTTCTCTTCCGGTGGCGCCGGAACGCCGCCGTGGCCATCATCACCACCGCAATCTTCACCAACAACTTCACCGCCATCATCACCAACTCTTCCCCCCTCTATGCAGCGGTGTAACCTCTCTCTTACCCGCTGTAGTCTCTACTTAAACATGGTGCTCAACGCTATATATTATTTCCCAATGACGTATGGCTATCCTATGATGTTTGAGTAGATCCGTTTTGTCCTATGGGTTATTTGATGATCAAGATTGGATTGAGTTGCATGTTTTATTTTTGTTGCTGTCCTATGGTGCTCTCCGTGTCGCGCAAGTGTGAGGGATCCCCGCTGTAGGGTTTGCAATATGTTTATGATTTGCTTATGGTGGGTGGCGTGAGTGACAGAAGCACAGACCCGAGTAAGTAGGTTGTTTGCGTATGGGATAAAGAGCACTCGATGCTTTAATGCTATGGTTGGGTTTTACCTTAACGATCTTTAGTAGTTGCGGATGCTTGCTAGAGTTCCAATCATAAGTGCATATGATCCAAGTAGAGAAAGTATGTTGGCTTATGCCTCTCCCTCAAATAAAATTGCAATAATGATTACCGGTCTAGTTATCGATTGCCTAGGGACAGATAACTTTCTTGTAACAAAAAGCTCTCTACTAAAACTAACTTAGTTGTGTCTTCATCTAAACAGCCCCTAGTCTTTATTTACGTGCTCTTTATATTCTTGCAAACCTATCCAAAACACCTACAAAGTACTTCTAGTTTCATACTTGTTTCCGGTAAAGCGAAAGTCAAGTGTGCGTAGAGTTGTATCGGTGGTCGATAGAACTTGAGGGAATATTTGTTCTACCTTTAGCTCCTCGTTGGGTTTGACACTCTTACTTATCGAAAGAGGCTACAATTGATCCCCTATACTTGTGGGTTATCAAGACCTTTTTCTGGCGCCGTTGCCAGGGAGCAATAGCGTGGGGTGAATATTCTCGTGTGTGCTTTTTTGCTTTATCACTAAGTAATTTTTATTTGCTGTTCTTAGTTGTTCTCTATCTTTAGTTATGGATATGGAACACCAAATACCCAAAAAATTAGGTGTACTTGCTGTTCATGGAGATGGGGAACCTCCTAAAACCCTCGATGCTCATTATGTGATAGATATTATGTACTACTTTGATAATCCTGAGAAAACCCCATTCAACTTTGTAATGGGAGTAACGTTGGATCAACGTGAATACTTTAGGGATTATCGCTTCACTCAAAAAGGGAAACTATTATGGGATCAAATTCATATATTGAAGTTGTATGCTAGGCAACTATGCTTGAGATATGATTATACACTACTAGAAAAAGGGCTATAGATGGGATTGACACTAATGGCGCACCAGACAAGCGGTGCGCCATTAGTATATACTAATGGCGCACCATACAAGCGGTGCGCCATTAGTATATACTAATGGCGCACCACCTTCTGATACGCCATTAGAGTTGAAACTACTAATGGCGCACCAGGCGCAGGGTGCGCCATTAGTATCAAAATTTTTTTTTAACTAGTGCGCCTGTCCAAACATACTAATGGCGCATCCAGACACAGTGCGCCATTACTAGTTGTAACTAGTAATGGCGCACCTGGCCCAGGGTGCGCCATTAGTATCAAATTTTTTTTAACTAGTGCGCCTGTCCAAACATACTAATGGCGCATCCAGACACAGTGCGCCATTACTAGTTGTAACTAGTAATGGCGCACCTGTACCAGGGTGCGCCATTAGTATCAAAATTATTATTATTTAACTAGTGCGCCTGTCCAAACATACTAATGGCGCATCCAGACACAGTGCGCCATTACTAGTTGTAACTAGTAATGGCGCACCTGGCCCAGGCTGCGCCATTAGTATCAAAAGTTTTTTTTAACTAGTGCGCCTGTCCAAACATACTAATGGCGCACCACCAGAAGGTGCGCCATTAGTAACCTGGATTACTAATGGCGCATTTAGAGTTGGTGCGCCATTAGTAAGTGGGCAGCAACAAGATATTTTGGACAGCCTCTCCTACCCACACTCACATTCTCCCCACTTCATTCTCTCCACCTCCTCCTTGTCTCGGGTGCCTCCTCTTTTTCACCTCATTTCCACCATAGATTCATTCAATTTAAGTGGTTAAATTACCTTGTTTTGATAGGTAAGTAAGGGGGGAAGCTATATTTATGTTGTTGTCCCTACAACAATGTGCACATGCACTTTTTATGGCCTAGCTAGATCTATGTATGTTCGTGGTGTTGCATATGTTTGTGGTGTTGCATATGTGTTTGTGTTTGGAGGTGTACCGGTATTTGAAATGCGATAGTTGCCAATATTTTGCCGGAATGTTGATTCATTTCCGTTTCGGCGAGATTTTTGGCATTAAGCATTCTTTTTGGTCCTATTTTTAGGGAAAGTCATGCCAATTTTTTCTTGGTTCTAAAATATCGTTTTGCTCTACCCCGCAGGCGACCATGGTCCGCATGATGACCGAAGGCATCGTGAATAGGTTTTTGAGGTCCGCGAAGGCCGAGATGCTTCAAAAGAACGAGACGGAGATAAGATGTCCGTGTCGAAGATGCAAGCTGAAGAGCCTTATTGCGGACCCGGAATCCTGGCAGGTGCGGGACCACCTGCTCTTGCGTGGTTTCATGGATGGCTATCGGTGGCAAGGTGATGAAGATGACTACGAAGTCGTCCATGGGGGCCGGGCAAGAAATGAGGAAGGGCAGCAAGACAACCACCGCGGCTCGGGCGGGCGAGAAGACGAAGAATCCCCAGGAGATGATCACGACGGTGATGCTGTACACAGTCATCATGTAGAAGATGCAGGACATGATGATGAGGAAGATGCCGGAGCAGACGACGGGCATGATCATGAAGATGATGATGCCGGCGGAGCAGACGACGCTGGACCATCGATGGGCTGGGTGCAGGACCCTCATATTCAAGAGCTGCTTCTCAAGCAGACGGATAACGCAAGAGCTGCCGCCCGAGAGAAAGCCAAGATGGATCAACTTGAGTTAGACGCGGTTACTCCATTGTATGAAGGATGCAGGCCCGAGGATACCCGCCTGAAAGTAACGCTCATGGCTCTGGAGATGAAGGTAAAACACAAAATGACCGACGCATGCTTCGACGAGAACATGTCATTCTGGCACGAACGTCTTCCCAAGGGGAACAAGTGCCCGACCAGTTTGGAGGAGGCGAAGAAAATCGTGTGTCCTCTGGATTTACCGCACGTGAAATACCATGTGTGCATGAACAATTGCATCATTTATCGGGACGAGCACGCGGAGTCTACCATATGTCCGGTGTGCGGCGTCACTCGATACAAGAAGAGGAAGAAAGCTCCTCGAAAAGTGGTGTGGTACTTTCCGATCACTCCTCGTCTGCAGCGGTATTTCGCGGACCCTAAGGTAGCAAAGCTCCTGCGTTGGCACGCGGATAGGGAGGAGAAGAAGCGAGAAGATGACGCAAATGATCCGGAGATAGATAAAAAAGACAAGATGCTGAGTCACCCTAAGGATGCGAGCCAGTGGCAAGCGTTGAACTTCGAAGACCTAGAATTTGGGAACGATCCAAGGATACATCGTGCTGGGCGCGAGCACCGATGGAGTCAATCCGTTTGGCAGCCAGAGAAGCACACATAGCACCTGGCCTGTGTTTGTGTGGATGTACAACCTTCCCCCTGGTTGTGCATGAAGAGGAAGTACATTCACATGAGTATGCTAATTGAAGGGCCGAAACAACCAGGGAACGACATCAATCTGTATCTGGGGCTGCTGAAAGAGGAGCTTGACACGTTGTGGTAAAAGCCAGCCAATACGTGGGACGCCGCAGAGAAAGAATATTTCCCTATGAGAGCCGCGCTGCTCACGACGGTGCACGACTATCTCGGTTACGGATATCTCGCGGGGCAGGTGGTCCACGGATTTTTTGGATGCATCAGGTGCATGGATGACACAACGTATCGCCAGCTAGATAGAGATCTCGGGTCTTCGAAAACCGTGTTCATGGGACATCGAAGGTGGCTTCGCGACGATGACCCGTGGAGAAAACGCAAGGATCTATTCGATGGTGAAACCGAACCCCGAGGACGCCCGCGTACGAGGAGCGGCGAGGAAATAGACGAGCTGTTGAAAAATTGGAAAGACTGCCCACTGCGGGGAAAGAAGCAAAAGGCGCCAGAGCCGGGAAAGAAGCGAAAGGCGCCAGAGCCGCTGCTGAAGGTATGGAAAACGAGGTCTGTTTTCTGGGACTTGCCGTACTGGAAGATCCACCGTGTGCCTCACAGCCTTGATGTCATGCATATCACGAAGAACGTGTGCGAGAGTCTGCTTGGTACCCTGCTCAACATGCCAGAGAGGACCAAAGATGGGCCGAAAGCAAGGGCAGACTTGAAATCAATGGGCATCAGGCAGGAGCTTCACGCAATATATGATGATGATGATGATGATGATGATGAGGCGAAGCAGGACACGGAAAGTCGTCGCAAAGGCAAAAAGCCAAGAAGACCGGAAATGACTACCCTCCCGCGTGCTTCACTCTAAGTCAGGAGGAGATCGAGCAGATTTTCACCTGCCTCGTAGGAGTAAAACTTCCTTACGGTTACGCGGGGAAGATAAGCAGATACCTAGACCTAGCGAAGCTGAAGTTCAGCGGGACGAAGTCTCACGACTGTCACGTGCTGATGACGCAGATACTTCCAGTTGCAATCTGTGGGATCATGGACGCGCACGTCCGTGAAACGCTATTTGGCCTATGCAACTTTTTCGACGTCATCTCTCGGAAGTCTGTTGGCGTGAGGCAACTCAGAAGGCTACAGGAAGAGATCGTGGTGATACTATGCGAGCTTGAGATGTACTTCCCGCCCGCATTCTTCGACGTTATGGTGCATCTGCTGGTCCATATCGTGGACGATATCATCCAACTCGGGCCGACGTTCCTGCACAGCATGATGCCGTTCGAAAGGATGAATGGTGTCATCAAAGGATACGTTCGCAACATGTCACGTCCAGAGGGAAGCATAGCCAGGGGCTTTCTGACCGAAGAGTGCATCTCCTACTGCACGAATTATCTAGGCATCGAGAACCCTGTTGGTCTGCCCGTCAACAGGCACCTCGGCAGGCTCGCTGGATGGGGTCACCGTGAGGGTCGCCGCGAAAATGCATGTCGACTTCGAGGGTCGACTCGCCGACTTTGAAAGAGCAAACCTAGTCGCGCTACAACACATAGACGTGGTCGATCCTTGGGTGGTAGAGCACAAAACCTTTATTAAGAAGACGTACAATGACCGAGGCCAACAGAGGACGGACGGAGATATACTCAAAGAGCACAACTCATGTTTCACGCGTTGGTTCAAGCAGAAGCTTCTGTCGTACCCTTTACATGAGGATTCTTCCGCGGAAGAACAACTCATATTCGCCTTGTCACAGGGCGCCGAGCACAACCTGATGACCTATGAGGCGTACGATATGAACGGCTACACATTCTACACCGAGGCCAAGGACATGAAGAGCGATGGTTATCAGAACTCCGGGGTAACGATGGAATCCTACACCGGTAACGACAAGGACAGATACTACGGAAGGATCGAGGAGATCTGGGAGCTGAGCTACGCTGGAGAGAAGGTCCCGATGTTCCGTGTCAGATGGGCCAAGAGCGTCCTAAAAGAAGACCGGTATTTCACCACCATGGTTATACCCGAAGCCAAATCCAAGACCGCAGGCGCAAACGTCACCGCGAAAAATGAGCCATGGGTACTGGCTTCCCAAGTGGACCAATGCTTCTTCATTACCGACCCGTCAAAGCCCAGTCGTGTTGTCGTGAGGAGAGGCAAAAGGAAGATCATCGGAATGGATGGAGTAGCCAATGAGCAAGACTTCGACAAGTACGGCGACCCGAGAATCGAACATGACGACGATGATGAAGTAGCAGCATACACCACAAGAAGAAGCAGGACCACCCTACCTAAAGGACGTCCGTTCCACAGAAGAACTCCATTTGCGAAAAAGAAGGGCAAGAAGATTGTGAACAGATAGCTAGCTAAGATCGATTGTATTTAAATCGTAGCCTTCATTTCTCGATTGTATTTCATGGGCACTTTTTGAACTATCATGAATATTTTTAAATTTCATGGACACTCGATCTCGATTCCCCTCCATCTCGATCGCTAGCTATCCCACCTCGCCAGATCCGGTCCCCCTCGCCGCCGAGCACCCCCCGGTCCACCAGCCCCCCGCACCCCGCGCACCCTCCCCTGCTCCACCGGCATTACTGTTTGATGATATTTTTAAAAAAATTATTACTGTCTTATAAAAAAATATTACTGTTATGATTTAAACAAGTTTGAACATATTTAAACACAAATAAATATCAAACAGCATTTTAAATGCATAAAAAAATTGTGGAGCCTGGGAATCGAACCCAGGACCTCCTGGTGTGAGAACAGGATGCTGACCAGTCGAGCTAGTAGAGGGAACTTGGTGTGGATCAGGTCAGGTGGAAGATAACCTGTTGGCTCGAGCAGAAATGAAAAAAAAATACTAATGGCGCACGAGGGTGAGGTGCGCCATTAGTATGGATGTACTTATGGCGCACCGAGGGGTGGTGCGCCATTAGTATTGTGCCCTCGCCCTCGCCTATCCCCGGCCCAAACCTATCCCCTCTCTCTCTCCCTCGCCCTCGCCCTCGATCCCCTTCCCCTCTCCTCTCCCGACGCCGCTGCCCCGCCGCCTCGACGCCGCCCCGTCGTCCTCGTCTCCGCCCCGACGCCCCGACGCCGCCCTCTCCTCTCCCGACGCCGCCGCCCCGTCGTCCTCGTCTCCTCGGCGCCGCTCTCCTCGTCTCCTCGGAGCACCACCACCACCCGGACCTCGTCGCCTCCCGGACCTCGTCGCACCACCACCACCCGGACCTCGTCGCCTCCCGGACCTCGTCGCACCACCACCACCCGGACCTCGTCGCCCCGTCCACACCACCGCCCCCGTGAGTCTGTCTGTTTGTTTTCCCTATTCCATTCAAAGGGTGTGCATGTCTAGACTGTTTACCCAAATTTGAGCACTACTGAACACCAAGGCATTTTCGTTGTTTTCTACCGAAGCCCATGGCAAACTAGCGTACAAATTTAAAATGCATTTTTTTCCATTTTGGCAGATTTCGTTTGATCTGATGAAAAACATTTAGCTTGAACCAATTGTTGCTTCATGCTGAAAATAGAACTCTTACCCAATGCACTGACATACACAGAGCCATAGCTTTGGCCCGAATTTTGTTTGGGAAAATCTCAGGCAAAAGAAGTCCTGGAACTGGGCCTGCTCCCAATGAAAATGCCAAGACAAACCTGCCAACAAAATGTCCAACTATAAGTACCATATGTACCATAGTGTGATCTTATAATTATAAGAAAGAAAAATATAACTGGCAACAAGTTGAGGAGTCCTACCATGAGAACATAGGAAAAATGCTTCATATGTTGGCGACTAGTATACAAGTTAAGTGAAAGTAACTACCATAGCGGCTCAGCGGTGGCATAGCCAGATTCCTTGACCTCTACGGGTGCAAATATCGAGTGTAGCTATGGGTTTGGTGGGGCAGGTGGGGAGGGGGGAGATCATAGATCAATCCCCACACCCCTGTCACATGTGCTGCTCACTATGTGCAGTTGCCTGTATATATACAACATTTCCAGAGCTTCTTATGTAAAGTATCACCCTAGTATTTCATATATCCATTGATTTAGTAGCCATCCAATAAGGAGTGTGATCTGTTTCCTATGGGGTTATGATTTTGGTTGTAATTTTCTGCTGTAGTGCATTATAAAATATGCTCCGACCCATTTAATTTGCTGTCAGTATGGCAAGATGACTTGTAAGCACTAAGTAAATTATTTATGCATTAGGAAATAGAAATTGGCTTGCTTGAAAGCAGCTTGAGACAATTTCATAGCCGGTGCATCCTTCCTTGTAACCACTGAAGCTACTAACTAAGAAATCAGCTTCTACACTATGAGTAGCTTATGCATGAGTCCTGATGGAATCACTACAAACACCAGGTCACTAAGACATGTGTTGATGCTCTGAAGTAGGTTTTCACTAAGAGAATTCAAAACTAAGACATGTTAAGTTTGTTCCATAAATATTTTTATATACCATCAAAATAACTTCTGTTAATTATGTTCAGTACTGATGAATTTTTCATTGACTATTTTGAACACTGTCATTCTCAAGTTAAGTTTGTACTCTGTAACCTCATAACCTCATAAAGAGCAATATATTTGTTTGGCTGTCTTCTGTTAACAATATTTACCCCTGTTCTTTCATGTGCAATTTGTAATCATCTATCTAACCATGTTTTCCATTAGAAGTTAGAACATGTCTGTTTGTCTATTCTAAAACTAAGGTGTAGCATCCAAGAGCTTGTCTTCATTTAGTATGCTTCAGCTTATCTATTGTGGATTACTCTCTCCATTCCAAATTAATTGAAGTTCTAGCTTTGTCCTTATTCAAATTTGACCAAGTCCATAAGAAAAATATATCAACAGTAGCAAATATAGCTAGGGAAATTTTGTTTAGGTATAAAAACAGTAGCAAATAAAAAAAAGCAGTAGCAAATTAAAAAAACAGTAGCAAAAAATTAGGTATAAAAACAGTAGCAAATATAGCTAGGGAAATTTTGTTTAGGTATAAAAAACAGTAGCTACAATTTGTAAAAAGCATGAGCAACTGAAAAATCATCCTGAAATATAGCTAGGACAAACTTCAGTCTTTTTTTTGTTTGTAACAGAAACTATAGTAGTAAATATTTCCTGAAGTAAATATTTTCAGTCATTACAAATATGATACTGCTTGGAGATGCATATATTGTTTCACCTCTTCACATGCCAATGTATTTTCCATGTTGTGATGGAGGCCTTTTTTGCCTTGTCCACCCGAGAGGCCCTTGAGTTTGCCGGAATGTCGATTAACTTCCATTCCGGCAAATTCGGGTACTCCATATGTCCTATTTTCAGCAAAGGTCATGCTGAAATTTTCCGTGAATTTTAGCATGACTTTGCTAAAAATAGGACATATGGGGTACTTGTGACTAATGCATGGGTCGGGGTATCTTAGTAGTTAATTAAGTAGGATCAAGTGCCCCGGCGTACTTGTGACTAATGCATGGCTTTTAGGGTGCCTCGGTGTCGATAAAAACCGAAATGATGAAAGCTTAGGCTTTTAGGGTGCCTCGGCGTCGAAAAACCTTCAATGATGAAAGCTTAGCTTTTAGGATGCCTCGGTGTCGACAAACCCTAAATGATGAGACCATGATCTTGTTCCTTGACAATAACCAACTTTTTGACCAAACTTTGTTCCTATTTAGAGAGAAACATGGCCAACAACGATGAGGCCGGGGGTTCGAGCGTCAAGCCATTCTGGAAGCTGTCCCAGGAGATGGAGGAACAACCTCACTTGTATGAGGACGCCGCCTTCCCCACCGATCCTGAGACCACTGATGGTACCGCCGAGGATGACCCCACTGATGCCACCACTGATGGTGCCGCTGAGGATGCCACCACTGATGATGGCGGCGCACGCACAGATGGCAGCCAACCGAAGAGGCAACGGAAGGACCGGCGCCCGACCGTGCTCCGCACCCTCAAGGAGGAAGTTACTGAAGTGGACTCCGACGGGAATCCAACGGCGCCCGAACGAATAGACAAGGGGTACTCGCTTCAGCTCGGGTGCATTCTCTGGAGCACCGTCTCGATCAACACCGAGAACCTGAGGCATCCTGACCGAGGGAATTTGCGCAACCTCCTCTTCACGAAGCTGCACGAACGATACAAGTTCCCCGCTGAATTTGAAAACACAAGCGTCAAAGGGAATAAAGTGAACAATGCTGCCCTCACGAAGATGAGCAAGGCCCTGTCTACTTGGAAAACCAATGTGAAGAGAATGATCGAGAAAGGTGAGAGTTATGAGAAGATCAAGGAGAAAAATCCTTCGATCACCGAAGATGACTACAACGACTTCAAGATCAATTGCTCGAGCACCGCAAACTCCGAATCAAGTAAGTGGGGGAAAGAAATGCGGGAGCTGAACTTAGGGGAACACACACTCGGTCCCGGCGGTTACAGAGTGGCGGAGCCTATATGGGACAAGGAGGAGGCGGACCGTGCCGAGCAAGGCCTACCGCCCCTCTTCGATAAATACGGTGACAAGCAGACCAGGAACTTTGTCAGGGCCCGGTACAAGAAGGACCCGAAAACAAAGGAGCTTACCACGGATCCAAAGACCAGGGCGCTTGAGCTTGTTCTGGTAAGGAATACACCCCCTCGTAATTAGCTCCATATGGTTGCATTCTAATTAATGAAGCCAAATTTCTAAATGGTTCACATTCCTTCCGCAGGCGACTGAAAGCAGTAGCGCGGGGTCGACTAAGAGCAACCCTTGGGACACCACTCTAAATAGGGCGTTGAATGTAATGAAGAACAAGGATAAGCTCAGTAAGCCGACGTCAGCTGGTCGTGTGGCCGGCAAAGGCTTGTCGACAAAATGGTCGTCATACTATGACACTGCTGGGCGAAAGGAGAAAAAGACCAGCTCGGAAAGCCAGGCGCGCGAGGTTCAAGAACTCAGGGCACAGGTGCGCGGATTCCGGAGATTGTCCAAGAGCAAGTGCAACAACAACTCAGAGCGACGATCACCGCCATTGTGCCTACCTTGATCCAGGGGATTAGTGCGTGGATTGCGGGCGGCCAACAGGGGCCGCCCCCGATTCCTAGCTTCACGGCCAGCAACTCGCTGAACGCGATGGTGGGGCCATTGGTGTCTCCGGCGGAGGCGGCATTGGTGTCTCCTACGCCGGCACGGGAGCTTAATGCACCCGGGTGTACGCCGGCCGGCACCTCTGCAGCAAGCGGCCCCTCCGTCAACTGCACGCCCGCCATTGGCGGTGCCTCGACATTAGCCGAGCTCGACGCCATCATCACGGTAACTAATTAAGCCTCTCTCGGCCGAGGACTTCATCTCCTTGCCTTTGACTGGGCATCCCTAACGCCCTACATGTTTTCGCAGGGCGCCGCCGACGTTCCGTGCACTCTCCTGCACTTCGTGAACAACGAGTTGGTCGATGTCGCCAAGGGCAAAATCGTTCAACCGGGCAACCCCTTGTTCCACGGTACTCAGATGCCACCCAACTTGTTTAGGGTTCAACTGGTTCGGGTGCTGCCAGGCTGCGACGAGGTGTTACCTCCGATTCGACCCATCGGGGCCGACGATGATGACGTGATGAACCTCAGCGCCTGCCTGAGTTGGCCCCTGCTTTGGCCGAAGAGCCAGATTCGTTTGGGGGCGGGGGACACCACCCCAAAGACAACACCGCCAGTCGTGCCGGCGCCAAGTCGGCCCCATGGCAAGACCGCCGCAACGGTGCCGGACATCCCTATGCCACTGGATCCAAACATGCATATGGCACAGGATCAGAACGACGACGACGACGATACATTTGCCAACGTCGATCAGTACTTTGCCGATCATGGGGACGGTGGCGACTTCATGGGGCCTCCTTCTCAAGAACCCAACCCAACAAAAGACGTGTGCGATCTAGCTGGTACCGCGGAGAAGCCAAGTTTCAACAGGCGTCTTCTGCAGTTCAGCTCTTAGGAGACGCCTCCAGCTGCCGACTTCACCGAGCCTCAGATAGGCGAGGTGCCAAATATGATCAGCCCCAACACACTCAAGAAGGCAGTCTGTGAGCAGAACTCGGTCCCATTACAGGAGATCAAGAAGAAGGCACGCAAAAGAAAGACTAACAAGGGTGCGGGCCAGCCGGCACCGAGTACGATCCGTGCTCAGGACGGGCCACCTTCAACTGCGGATATCTCGAGGAGGGTGCATGTGGCGGGTAGGCCGATGCTACCGAGAAATATGCTCGATGCTGCAACCGGTGCTATGCGGAGTCTGCATGACAGTGTTCTTTCTTTGGAGAAGCGGAGTCTCCGAGAGAAGGATGTGGCATACCCGGTTTTCGCGGCCAAGGTGCCAGAGGGCAAGGGCTTTGTGGATAACTCCATCGGGGGTACGATCGTCCTGCGGTTTGATGACATCCACGCTATGTTGAACCTTCATCCGCTGCACTACACCTTCGTTCGGCTATTTTCGCTGAGTATGGAGATGCGGATCATTCGCGACAAGACCCCGGACATCGTGATAGTCGACCCCTTCTACATGCGTGCCAAGATCTTGGGCAGCGCTGGGGACCGGCAAGTCGCGAGTTCTTACCTCGAAGGCGTCATTCTGGCAAACCAAGATAAGGATAACTTCCTCGTGCCTTACTTTCCCGAGTAAGTCATCCCCTCAACCGCCCCGTAACATATGAATTCTTAGATTTCGATCGTTTTTCTTTTAACATTCCGTGTTTTCTGCAGTGACACACATTGCACGCTCATCCTCCTAAGCCCCAAATATTCCATGGCCACGTATTTCGACCCGGACCGTCAGTCGAACGTAGACTACACAAATGTCAAGAAGGTTCTTGATGATGTTCTCCCCGGCTACGTCAAATCTGGAGGCACCTTCACCAGGCCTATTCGTAAGTACGGCAAGCACGTGTTCTCCCACAATACGACATTCTACTGCGTCAAGCAGCCGCCTGGCGGTCAGAAGGATGCCTACTACGCCATCCATCACATGCGGGCGATCGTGCGGGACCATAATCACCTTCTCCTACCAAATAATCTCAAAGATTGGGCCGCAAGCTTGGGGCAATCCAGGACGCGGACATCAGACAAGAATTCTTTCGCATCCAGTCGGAGTTTGCGGAAATCATCCATCAAGATGTCCTTCGTACCTCGGGGCGGTTCTACCTCAGAAATCAACCGTCCAACAGTGACATCGACACAATCCTACAAATGCAGGCTGACAACGCCCGTTGTTTCATGACTCCCACGATAGACGGCGGCTTCATCCACGCTCCGGTCCCTTGAGTCGAGTCGAAAGCAGTGATGCTGTGTCTAGTTCTGAAACATCGATTGGCTCATGTTGTAATTAAACTTTAATGAACTTGTAGTATGTCTCTTTGGTTTCGAGAGTCGTTCAACTTAGATGTAATCGATGCTATTAATGTCTTGCTTTTCTCTTCCGATCGTTCTGTTGCATACTTATATATTGCTTATGTATTGTCTGTGAATTGGTACTAACGTTTCGTTTGGCTACTGTATAGCGATGCCGTGGTATGTCGTGTACAAGGGTAAGGTTCCCGGAGTCTACGACGACTGGGAGGAGTGTCGGAGACAGGTTCACCGATTCAGCGGTAACAGTTACAAAGGGTACGCCACTAGGGCCGAGGCCGGATCTAGGTACGACCGCTATCTAGCGGGAGAGGGGAGGGAGCGTTGGAGGAACCGGATGAAGACGAGTTTCATCGTGATGATGCTCATCGTGATGACCGCAGCTCTCTTCTATGTGATGGTAGTTTAGATGATTGATATCGACTTGTAATGTGAAGACAAACTCGCGGTCTCGAGACTTGTAATATAATGTTCTATCTTTGTTCGGTCTTTTCAATTCGGAGACTAATATGATGAATTGTATTCGGAGACTAAAATGATGAATTGTATTCAGAGACTAATCTTCTATTGTATTCGATGAATCTGTTGTTGATGTGTGCTGTCTATATTTTGTCCAATTATACATTTTATAACCTGTGCAAAAAATAGAAAATAAAAAAATAAAAAAACCTAATATTCATACTAATGGCGCATCACATCATAGTGCGCCATTAGTATGCCAAAGGATACTAATGGCGCATCACTAAACAGTGCGCCATTAGTATGCCAAAGTTACTAATGGCGCATCCTGTTGTAGTGCGCCATTAGTATGCCAAAGCACCTGGGTATACATGGCCCCCTGGGAGGCATACTAATGGCGCACTGTTGTATATACTAATGGCGCATCTGGGGTGCGCCATTAGTATACCAGATACTAATGGCGCACCAGTGGTGCGCCATTAGTAAAATATACTAATGGCGTGCTACTAATGGCGCACCACTAATGCGCCATTAATGGCCAGATTAGGTGCGCCATTAGTAGGCCTTTTTCTAGTAGTGATACTTGTTGCTCTAGGATGAAGGCTCCACACCTTCCCTTTTCATGCAAATTTAATGATAATAAAACCTTAGCTTCTTATGCTAATGGTATATATGATTACTATGATGTGGAACAAATAGAAGAATTTGTTGCTTTAGGGGTGCTTATGAAATTGAATCTATGTTTAAAGAGTTTGAAGACTTTGATGATTCGGTTTATAGACCTGAAAATTTAGCTATCCTTAAATATTGTTATGAGAATTATGAATACAATTACGATATTAATGCACTTATTGAGAAAGTCTCCGCTGTCCAAGAAGAGACTAATATTTTGCAGGAATCTATGGAAGAAGAAGTTGATGAAACTGCGAGCTCATTGGATGAAAAAGATGAGGAGGAGAGCGAAGAACAAAAGGAGGAAGAGCGGATTGATCACCCGTGCCCACCTTCTAATGAGAGTAACTCTTCAACTCATACATTGTTTAATTCCCCTTCGTGCTTACCGAAGGATGATTGCTATGATGACTGTTATGATCCCTTTGATTCTTTTGAAATATCCCTTTTTGATGATGCTTGCTATGCTTGTGGCCATGATGCCAATATGAATTATACTATCCATTGGCCCTTACTTTGTGTGCATGAATTGTTCTTTTATGACATGCCGATGCATAGGAAGAGAGTTCGACTTCGTCATTACATGATTTATGTTACTTTTTGCTCACTACTAAATTACAAATCATTGCTAATTAAAATTGGCTTTGACATACCTTGGGATCCGGGTGGATCCATTACTTGAGCACTATTTGCCTAGCTTAATGGCTTTAAAGAAAGCGCTGCCAGGGAGACAACCTGGAAGTTTTAGAGAGTCATTTATTTCTGTTATGTGCTTTTATAAAGTTTAAAAACAAAAAAATAAAGAGGGGAACCCAAAACTTTTTCAAAAAGGAAAGTGAAAGTGAGAGAGAGAAGCATTGTTGAAGTGGGAGCTAGCCTTGAACTTTGTTCATGCTCATGGAAACTTTGTGAATCTTGATTACAGAAACTTTTCAATAAAAATAATTATCCCCTTGTACAATTCCATTGTATTATAAAAATAATATGCCAAGGTTTGCCTTTAGGATGTTTACAATGCTTGTTGGTTGGTACGGTGCAGGATAGAAACTTTGGCTGTAGTGCGCGATTTTTCATTTTTTACTGGAACATCAAACGGTTCTGATTATTTTTGCACTGTCTTTCTATACAAATTTTTTATTTTTCCTAATTGTGGCAGAATTTTTCAAGTACAGAATTATGGTTAATGTTCAGATTATTGCAGACTATTCTGTTTTAGACAGATTCTGTTTTTTGATGCATAGTTTGCTTGTTTTGATGAAACTATCAATTTATATAAGTGGATTAAGCCATGAAAAAGTTATATTACAGTAGCTACAATGCAAAAACAAAATATGAATTGTTTTGCAACAGTACTTAGAGTAGTGATTTTCTTTATTGTACTAACGGATCTTACCGAGTTTTATGTTGAAGTTTTGGGTGGATGAAGTGTTCGATGATCGAGAAGGTTTCGATGTGAGAATAAGGAAGAGAGGCAAGAGCTCAAGCTTGGGGATGCCAAAGGCACCCCAAGTAAATATTCAAGGAGACTCAAGCGTCTAAGCTTGGGGATGCCCCGGAAGGCATCCCTTCTTTCTTCAACAAGTATCGGTATGTTTTCGGATTCGTTTCGTTCATGCGATATGTGCAAATCTTGGAGCGTCTTACGCATTTAGTTTTCACTTTTCTTTTATGCACCATGCTGGTATGAGATAATCCTTGGTTGATTTATAGAATGCTCTTTGCACTTCACTTATATCTTTTGAGTATGGCTTTATAGAATGCTTCATGTGCTTCACTTATATCATTTGAAGTTTGGATTGCCTGTTTCTCTTCACTTAGACAACCGCCATTTGTAGAATGCTCTTTTGCTTCACTTATATTTGTTAGAGCGTGGGCATATCTTTTGTAGAAAGAATTAAAATCTCTTGCTTCACTTATATCTATTTAGAGATTTGACAGGAATTGGTCATTCACATGGTTAGTCATAAAATCCTACATAAAACTTGTAGATCACTGAATATGATATGTTTGATTCCTTGCAATAGTTTTGCGATATAAAGATGGTGATATTAGAGTCATGCTAGTGGGTAGTTGTGGATTGTAGAAATACTTGTGTTGAGGTTTGTGATTCCCGTAGCATGCACGTATGGTGAACCGTTATGTAACGAAGTTGGAGCATGAGGTATTTATTGATTGTCTTCCTTATGAGTGGCGGTCGGGGACGAGCGATGGTCTTTTCCTACCAATCTATCCCCCTAGGAGCATGCGCGTAGTACTTTGTTTCGATGACTAATAGATTTTTGCAATAAGTATGTGAGTTCTTTATGACTAATGTTGAGTCCATGGATTATACGCACTCTCACCCTTCCATCATTGCTAGCCTCTTCGGTACCGTGCATTGCCCTTTCTCACCTCGAGAGTTGGTGCAAACTTCGCCGGTGCATCCAAACCCCGTGATACGATACGCTCTATCACACATAAGCCTCATTATATCTTCCTCAAAACAGCCACCATACCTACCTACCATGGCATTTCCATAGCCATTCCGAGATATATTGCCATGCAACTTCCATCATCATCATATACATGACTTGAGCCTTTATTATCATATTTCTTTGCATGATCGTAAGATAGCTAGCATGATGTTTTTATGGCTTGTCCGTTTTTTGATGTCATTGCTACGCTAGATCATTGCACATCCCGGTACACCGCCGGAGGCATTCATAGAGAGTCATATCTTTGTTCTAGACATCGAGTTGTAATATTGAGTTGTAAGTAAATAAAAGTGTGATGATCATCATTATTAGAGCATTGCCCCAGTGAGGAAAGGATGATGGAGACTATGATTCCCCCAGAAGTCGGGATGAGACTCCGGACGAGAAAAAAAAGGCCAAAAAAAGAGAGAAGGCCCAAAAAAGAGAGAAAAAAACAAAAAAAATGAGAGAAAAAGAGAGAAGGGGCAATGTTACTATCCTTTTACCACACTTGTGCTTCAAAGTAGCACCATGTTCTTCATATAGAGAGTCTCTTGAGTTATCACTTTCATATACTAGTGGGAATTTTCATTTTAGAACTTGGCTTGTATATTCCAACGATGGGCTTCCTCAAATGCCCTAGGTCTTCATGAGCAAGCATGTTGGATGCATGCCCACTTAGTTTCAGTTTGAGCTTTCATATACTTATAGCTCTAGTGCATCCGTTGCATGGCAATCCCTACTCCTCACATTGACATCAATTGATGGGCATCTCCATAGCCCGTTGATTAGCCGCGTCGATGTGAGACTTTCTCCTTTTTTGTCTTCTCCACATAACCCCCATCATCATATTCTATTCCACCTATAGTGCTATGTCCATGGCTCACGCTCATGTATTGCGTGAAAGTTGAAAAGGTTTGAGAACGTCAAAAGTATGAAACAATTGCTTGGCTTGTCATCGAGGTTGTGCATGATGTGAATATTTTGTGTGGTGAAGATGGAGCATAGCCAGACTATATGATTTTGTAGGGATACCTTTCTTTGGCCATGTTATTTTGAAAAGACATGATTGCTTTATTAGTAGGCTTGAAGTATTATTGTTTTATGCCAAATGATAGACTATTGCTTTGAATCACTCGTATCTTAATATTCATGCCATGATTAGATACATGATCAAGATTATGCTAGGTAGCATTCCACATCCAAAAATTATCTTTTTTTATCATTTACCTACTCGAGGACGAGCATGAATTAAGCTTGGGGATGCTGATACGTCTCCGTCGTATCTATAATTTTTGATTGTTCCATGCCAATATTATTCAACTTTCATATACTTTTGGCAACTTTTTATTCTATTTTTGGGACTAACATATTGATCCAGTGCCCAGTGCCAGTTCCTGTTTGTTGCATGTTTTATGTTTCGCAAAAACCCTGTATCAAACGGAGTCCAAACGGGATAAAAACGGACGGATAATTATTTTTGAATATTTGTGATTTTTGGGAAGTAAAATCAACGCGAGACGGTGCCCGAGGTGGCCACGAGGGTGGGGCCCACGCCCACTCCAGGTGGGCGCGCCCCCCACCCTCATGGGCCCCTCGTAAGGCGGTTGATGCTCTACTTTGGCCGCAAGAAAGCTAATTTTTGGAAAAAGATATGGGCGAAGGTTTCAATCCAATCGGAGTTACGGATCTCCAGATATAAAAGAAACGGTGCAAGGGCAGAATCCGAGAACGCAGAAACAGAGAGAGACAGAGAGACAGATCCAATCTCGGAGGGGCTCTCGGCCCTCCCATGCCATGGAGGCCAAGGACTAGAGGGGAAACCCTTCTCGCATCTACGGAGGAGGTCAAGGAAGAAGAAGACGAAGGGGCCCCCTCTCCCCTTCTCTTCCAGTGGCGCCGGAACGCCGCCGTGGCCATCATCATCACGGCAAGCTTTACCAACAACTTCACCGCCATCATCATCACCGCAACCTTCACCAACAACTTCACCGCCATCATCACCAACTCTTCCCCCCCCTCTATGCAGCGGTGTAACCTCTCTCTTACCCGCTGTAATCTCTACTTAAACATGGTGCTCAACGCTATATATTATTTCCCAATGATGTATGACTATCCTATGATGTTTGAGTAGATCCGTTTTGTCCTATGGGTTATTTGATGATCAAGATTGGTTTGAGCTGCATGTTTTATTTTTGGCGCTGTCCTATCGTGCTCTCCGTGTCGCGCAAGCGTGAGGGATCCCCGCTGTAGGGTTTGCAATATGTTTATGATTTGCTTATGGTGGGTGGCGTGAGTGACAGAAGCACAGACCTGAGTAAGTAGGTTGTTTGCGTATAGGATAAAGAGGACTTGATGCTTTAATGCTATGGTTGGGTTTTACCTTAATGATCTTTAGTAGTTGCAGATGCTTGCTAGAGTTCCAATCATAAGTGCATATGATCCAAGTAGAGAAAGTATGTTAACTTATGCCTCTCCCTCAAATAAAATTGCAATAATGATTACCGGTCTAGTTATCGATTGCCTAGGGACAAATAACTTTCTCGTAACAAAAAGCTCTCTACTAAAACTAACTTAGTTGTGTCTTCATCTAAACAGCCCCTAGTCTTTATTTACGTGCTCTTTATATTCTTGCAAACCTATCCAAAACACCTACAAAGTACTTCTAGTTTCATACTTGTTTCTGGCAAAGCGAACGTCAAGTGTGCGTAGAGTTGTATCGGTGGTCGATAGAACTTGAGGGAATATTTGTTCTATCTTTAGCTCCTCGTTGGGTTCTACACTCTTACTTATCGAAAGAGGCTACAATTGATCCCCTATACTTGTGGGTTATCAACTATCATCAGGAAGATTAACTCCCAGCTGAGTCAAGTGGTTATGGTACCCAGACATTCTGAGTACGTGTTCATTGACAGAACTGTTCTCCTCCATTCTGCAGCTATAGAACTTGTTGGAGACTTCATATCTCTCAACTCGGGCATTTGCTTGAAATATTAACTTCAACTCTTGGAACATCTCATATGCTCCATGACGTTCAAAACTTCTTTGAAGTCCCGATTCTAAGCCGTAAAGCATGGCACACTGAAGTATCGAGTAGTCATCAGCTTTAGTCTGCCAGACGTTCATAACGTCCGGAGTTGCTCCTGCAGCGGGCCTTGCACCTAGCGGTGCTTCCAGGACGTAATTATTCTGTGTAGCAATGAGGATAATCCTCAAGTTACGGACCCAGTCCGTGTAGTTGCTACCATCATCTTTAAACTTAGCTTTCTCTAGGAACGCATTAAAATTCAAGGGAACGGTAGCACGGGTCATTGATCTATAACAACATAGATATGCAAAAACTATCAGGACTACGTTCATGATAAATTTAAGTTCAATTTATCATATCACTAAAGAACTCCCACTTTGATAGGCATCCCTCTAGTCATCTAAATGATCACGTGATCCATATCAACTAAACCATGTCTGATCATCACATGAGATGGAGTAGTTTTCAATGGTGAACATCTCTAGGTTGATCATACCTACTATATGATTCACGTTCGACCTTTCGGTCTTAGTGTTCCGAGGCCATATCTGCATATGCTAGGCTTTTCAAGTTTAAACCCGAGTATTCTGCACGCACTGGTACAATGACGTCCTAAACAAACGGTTTAGAACCCCTTTCCGCGACGGCATTTGGAACCGTCGCCAAGTGAGTGTGTGCAATAGGGTGTCCTTCCCACACGACCCAGAAATCGTCGGGGATAGGCCCTCCTGGGACCTAGGCTGGGGCCGTGTGCGATCGGGCGAGGCATCGAAACCCAATCATTTCCGTAGGTATGTACATCCCACACGGTGAATCCCAGAAATCATTTTCGTAGGTATGTACATCCCACACGGTGAATCCCAGAAATCATTTCCGTAGGTATGTACATCCCACACGGTGAATCCAAGAAAATCATTTCCGTAGGTATGTACATCCCACACAGTTCTTTGTGTGGAAACGCTTGTGCAAGGTGGCCTAACGCAAACAGTTCGCTGCCGGAAGTCGTGTGTGATTGTTAGTTGATCGAACACGCCTACTTTCTAGAAACCGTACGGGTTGTTTGAGTTCATCACCCACGGTGCTGTTTGAGTAACCGTTTGCAATAGAAAACCCCAATAAGCAGGGTAATTAGCCTATTATTGATAATCCATGTACTAATCAAACTGATATTTCTTATAAAACACGCCAGATATTTCATATCCGTATAAAAGCAACCAGGATTTCATAATCGAATTACATAAGATAGCTTCGGTACTCAGTTACGCCATTGCACAACAGCACCAAGTTTCACATGCAGCATCAAAAACCTTTGGAAAGTAGCATCATACACGGTAAATAGACAGATGAATCTCATCTGGGAAACTGCAGAAGTGGAAGGCAAATATTGAGCCTTCAGTGATGTTGAATGTCCTTGCAACTTTAGGCCAGTGGCTATGGATAATTGCCCGCCCAACCTTCGTCCTCTTCAGCACGACTTCAATATTGTACCGTGGGTGTTGAATGAATACCTTCCTCGCCTCTTGACCATGCAGGTGGTTTGAGAGGTAATATCGATGAACTGCTTTGAAAATTACTAAAAACAAAGCTATGCATAAATCGCTGTTGTAAATTTTGAAATGGCGCAAGGGGTAAAAACAAGGTAAAAGAGTTGGTAACATCCTATAGTTGACTGATGTCTTCTTCATTGTGCAAACAAAGATCTTGCTGTTATTCGTCGCAAGTTTTTCATCCTAACAATCTTTCCGAGTTTCTTGACTTGACTGATATTCATGGACATCTCATTTCCCCATCTGCAAATTGGGTCGAACAGTGGGTCTAAGCCTCTGACAGCAGGACCTACATGTGCAAGACCAAATTATAAGAAACCTAAATATTAGAATGATTCCTGCAACTGCACAATAATGTGCTATTAGCCAAAGGACCCTGCTTGAACAAACCTCGATGGTAAACCACGGTGTCTCCCATTGTTTCCCTGCAACACACATAAGGAAGATCTTGATCAGGTTAACTGAGAGTTGCCATACTATCAGTAGAATATGTATTGAGTACAGCCAAATTCGATTCGTGTCACATGCATAACAATACAAAATTGTACCCACAACAAATGAAAATCTGATGCGTCTCCAACGTATCTATAATTTTTTATTGTTCCATGCTATTATATTATCCATCTAGGATGTTTTATATGCATTTATATGCTATTTATATGATTTTTGGGACTAGCATATTAACCTAGAGCCCAGTGTCAGTTTCTGTTTTTCCTTGTTTTTGAGTATCAGAGAAAAGGAAAACCAAACGGATTCCAATTGACCTGAAACTTCACTAAACTTATTTTTGGACCAGAAGAACGCCATGGAGTAAAAGAGTTGGGCCAGAAGAGTCCCGGGCTGCCCACGAGGGTGGGGGGCGCGCCCACCCCCCTGGGCACGCCTCCCTACCTCGTGGACGGCCCGGAGACCCCCCTGACTTGTTCCCGACACCAAAACCTCTTATATATACAGAAACCCCCAGAACATAACCTAGATCGGGAGTTCCACCGCCGCAAGCCTCTGTAGCCACCGAAAACCAATCTAGACCCGTTCCGGCACCCTGCCGGAGGGGGGGAACCCTCACCGTTGGCCATCTTCATCATCTCGGCGCTCTCCATGACGAGGAGGGAGTAGTTCACCCTCGGGGCTGAGGGTATGTACGAGTAGCTATGTGTTTGATCTCTCTCTCGTGTTCTTAAGGTGGTACGATGTTGATGTATCGCGAGCTTTGCTATTATAGTTGGATCATATGATGTTTCTCCCCCTCTACTCTCTTGTAATGGATTGAGTTTTCCCTTTGAAGTTATCTTGTCGGATTGAGTCTTTAAGGATTTGAGAACACTTGATGTATGTCTTGCATGTGCTTATCTGTGGTGACAATGGGATATTCACGTGATCTACTTGATGTATGTTTTGGTGATCAACTTGCGGGTTCCGTAACATTGAGAACTTATGCATAGAGGTTGGCACACGTTTTCGTCTTGACTCTCCGGTAGAAACTTTGGGGCACTCTTTGAAGTTCTTTGTGTTGGTTGAATAGATGAATATGAGATTGTGTGATGCATATCGTATATTCATACCCACGGATACTTGAGGTGACATTGGAGTATCTAGGTGACATTAGGGTTTTGGTTGATTTGTGTCTTAAGGTGTTATTCTAGTACGAACTCTATGATAGATCGAACGGAAAGAATAGCTTCATGTTATTTTACTACGGACTCTTGAATAGATCGATCAGAAAGGATAACTTTGAGGTGGTTTCGTACCCTAACATAATCTCTTCGTTTGTTCTCCTCTATTAGTGACTTTGGAGTGACTCTTTGTTTCATGTTGAGGGATTGTTATATGATCTAATTATGTTATTATTGTTGAGAGAACTTGCACTAGTGAAAGTATGAACCCTAGGCCTTGTTTCAACGCACTACAATACCGTCTACGCTCAATTTTATCATTAGTTACCTTGCTGTTTTTATATTTTCAGATTACAAAAACCTATATCTACCATCCATATTGCACTTGTATCACCATCTCTTCGCCGAACTACTGCACCTATACAATTTACCATTGTATTGGGTGTGTTGGGGACACAAGAGACTCTTTGTTATTTGGTTGCAGGGTTGTTTGAGAGAGACCATCTTCGTCCTACGCCTCCCACGGATTGATAAACCTTAGGTCATCCACTTGAGGGAAATTTTCTACTGTCCTACAAACCTCTGCACTTGGAGGCCCAACAACGTCTACAAGAAGGTTGTGTAGTAGACATCAAGCAGTTTCTGGCGCCGTTGCCGGGGAGGTGAGTGCTTGAAGGTATATCTTTAGATCTTGCAATCGAATCTTTTTGTTTCTTGTTTTATCACTAGTTTAGTCTATAAAAGAAAACTACAAAAAAATGGAATTGAGGGTACCTGATATGATTCATCTTTTTAATATCGTTCATGAAAATAAGGATTCCGATAATTGTGCCAAAATGTTAGAAGAAGAATGCATTAGAATGTTTGGCACTAAATATTTGAATGATGAGCATGATTGCAATGTTGTTAGTATGAATTCTTTGAATATCCATAGTATTAATGATGATTGCACTAGTCATGATGAAAATGTCTCTTATAAGCATGTCAACTTTTGTGGAATAGATAGAGCTTGCAAGTTCACACCAAATAGGGAAGATAGATTTTGCAATTGGCATAAGTATTTGGAAACTAAATGGTTGCAAGAAAGGCTAGATTATTGTGCTGAAAGATTCAATATTTATCGCCATCCTTGTGAACTTTGCAATGAACATGGTCATTTAACGCTCCAATGCTATTTGTTTCATGATCAAATCATGTCCAAAAATTGTGATAACTTGATTACCCTTGAGCATCATAAAGAGCTTAGTCTTCTTTTGGGGTATGAAGAAATAAAACGAATAACTGAGGGTATTACAAAATTTAATCTTCATAGATTTCTTGATTTTGATCTAGAAGAAATTTTTATGTATTGTGCGGTGAATTGCATTGAAAATCCTTATATTGCCAATTACATAAAGACAAGAAAACAAATAGAAGATGAAGAGAATACTAATGAAAGGGAAGAGACTTCCCAATATCCTCCTATTATTTCTTATGATGAATCAGGTAACGAGGAGGAGCTTTCTATTCAACCAATCTCATTAATAAGGAGCTCAAAAAAGAGGGTTAAACCCACACATGATGTGAAGAAGAAAAAGAAAAGACGGAGAAGCAAAGGTGAAAAGGTATCCCTCCCAAATGATGTTGCTCCTATTACTCATTGTGATGATGATAATTGCTATGCTATTGGTGGTATCCATACTATTAATGATGAGAGTGATTATGCTTATGATATGAAAAGGCCCAAGCTTGGGGATGCTATGTTTGATGAGAATGACAAGTTTGAGAATATATTTGCTGAAATTAATGTTTGTCCCAAGCTTGGGGATGCTATGTTTAATGAAGATGATATTTTTAGCCTCCCAAGTTTTGATATGCAAATTTTTTATGATGATAGCATGCCTCCTACTTATGATGATTATATTGATGAAAGTGGGTTTGGAGAGGTCATGACTTTATTTAGTAATGATTCCACTATCTTGGAAGAGGTTTCAATCGATTATGATGAGAACAAAGTTGCTACTTATGATAATTATTGTGATGATACTTATGCTATAAAAAGTAGTGATGATTATATTTATAAAACTTGTCATGATTATGATTACCCTTTTTCTGAACATTACTCTTTTAATGTGGAAACAATTTATAGTATTCGAGTCTCTTATGATACTCCCACTATTCCGATTGAGAACAATTTCGCTTATGTAGAGAGTAGTAAATTTTCTATACTTGTAGATCATGAAAAGAATGCTTTATGTGATGGTTATATTGTTGAATTCATTCATGATGCTACCGAAAAATATTATGAGGGAGGAATATATGCTTGTAGGAATTGCAACAATATCAAGTTTCCTCTCTATGTGCTTAAAGTTTTGAAGTTATGCTTGTTTTGCCTTCCTATGCTAGTTGATTATTGTTCCCATAAGTTGTTTCCTCACAAAATCCCTATGCATAGGAAGTGGGTTAGACTTAAATGTGCTAGTCATATTATTTATGATGCTCTCTTTATGTTTCAATTCTTATCTTTTATGTGAGCATCATTGAAATCATCAAGCCTAGCTAGGGGCGTTAAACGTTAGAGCTTGTTGGGAGGCAACCCAATTTTATTTTTGTTCTTTGCTTTTTGCTCCTATTTAGTAATAAATAATTCATCTAGAATCTTGTTAGATGTGGTTTTATGTTTTAATTAGTGTTTGTGCCAACTAGAACCTTTAGGAAGACTTGGGTGAAGTCTTTGTGATCTTGCTGTAAAAGACAGAAACTTTTGCGCTCACGAGATTAGCTGCCATTTTTTACTGGAGAGTTATTTTAGGTTGCTTCTTTTTGCAGATGATTAATAGAAAAATTACTCACGTCCACCAATTTATTTCAGAATGTTTGGAGTTACAGAAGTATACGTTTGATACAGATTACTACAGACTGTTCTGTTTTTGACAGATTCTGTTTTCTATGTGTTGTTTGCTTATTTTGATGAATCTATGAGTAGTATCGGAGGGTATGAACCATAGAGAAGTTGGAATACAGTAGATATTAGACCAATATGAATTTAGAATGAGTTCACCACAGTACCTAAGTGGTGATTTATTTTCTTATACTAACGGAGCTTACGAGTTTTCTGTTAAGTTTTGTGTTGTGAAGTTTTGAAGTTTTGGGTAAAGATTCGATGGACTATGGAATAAGGAGTGGCAAGAGCCTAAGCTTGGGGATGCCCAAGGCACCCCAAGGTAATATTCAAGGACAGCAAAGAGCCTAAGCTTGGGGATGCCCCGGAAGGCATCCCCTCTTTCGTCTTCGTTCATCGGTAACTTTACTTGGAGCTATATTTTTTTTCACCACATGATATGTGTTTTGCTTGGAGCGTCATTTTATTTTCTTTTGTTTTTCTTGCTGTTTGAATAAAATACCAAGATCTGAAATTCTTAAATGTTATAGAGTCTTCACATAGTTACATAATTATTCAACTACTCATTGATCTTCACTTATATCTTTCGGAGTAGTTTGTCATTTTCTCTAGTGCTTCACTTATATCCTTTCAGAGCACGGTGGTGGTTTTATTTTATAGAAATTATTGATCTCTCATGCTTCACTTATATTATTTTGAGAGTCCTAAACAGCACGGTAATTTGCTTTGGTTATGAAACTAGTCCTGATATGATAGGCATCCAAGATGGGTATAATAAAAACTTTCATATAAAGTGCATTGAATACTAAGAGAAGTTTGATACTTGATATTTGTTTTGAGATATAAAGGTGGTGATATTAGAGTCGTGCTAGTTGGGTAATTATGAAATTGAGAAATACTTGTGTTGAGGTTGGCAAGTCCCGTAGCATGCACGTATGGTAAACGTTGTGTGACAAATTTGAAGCATGGAGTGTTCTTTGATTGCTTTCCTTATGAGTGGCGGCCGGGGACGAGCGATGGTCTTTTCCTACCAATCTATCCCCCTAGGGGTATGCGTAGTAGTACTTTGCTTCGAGGGCTAATAAACTTTTGCAATAAGTATATGAGTTCTTTATGACTAATGTGAGTCCATGGATATTACGCACTCTCACCCTTCCATCATTGCTAGCCTCTTCGGTACCGTGCATTGCCCTTTCTCACCTTGAGAGTTGGTGCAAACTTCGCCGGTGCATCAAAACCCCGTGATATGCTACGCTCTATCACACATAAACCTCCTTATATCTTCCTCAAAACAGCCACCATACCTACCTATTATGGCATTTCCATAGCCATTCAGAGATATATTGCCATGCAACTTTCCGCCGTTCCGTTTATTATGACACGCATCATCTCTGTCATATTGCCTTGCATGATCATGTAGTTGACATCGTATTTGTGGCAAAGCCACCATGCTAATTTTTCATACATGTCACTCTTGATTCATTGCATATCCCGGTACACCACCGGAGGCATTCACATTGAGTCATATTTTGTTCTAAGTATCGAGTTGTAATTCTTGAGTTGTAAGTAAATAAAAGTGTGATGATCATCATTATTAGAGCATTGTCCCATGTGAAGAAAGGATGATGGAGACTATGATTCCCCCACAAGTCGGGATGAGACTCCGAACGAAAGAAAAAAAGAAAAGAAAAAGAGGCCAAAAAAAGAGAGAAGGCCCAAATAAAAAAATAAAAAAATGAGAGAAAAAAGAGAGAAGGGACAATGTTACTATCCTTTTTCCACACTTGTGCTTCAAAGTAGCACCATGCTCTTCATGATAGAGAGTCTCTTATTTTGTCACTTTCATATACTAGTGAGAATTTTTCCTTATAGAACTTGGCTTGTGTATTCCAATGATGGGCTTCCCCAAAATGCCCTAGGTCTTCGTGAGCAAGCAAGTTGGATGCACACCCACTTAGTTTCTTTTGATGAGCTTTCATATATTTATAGCTCTAGTGCATGTGTTGCATGGCAATCCCTACTCCTTGCATTGACATCAATTGATGGGCATCTCCATAGCCCGTTGATTAGCCATTTCAATGTGAGACTTTCTTCTTTTTTTGTCTTCTCACATAACCCCTATCATCATACTCTATTCCACCCATAGTGTTATGTCCATGGCTTGCGCTCATGTATTGCGTGAGGGTTGAAAAGGCTGAAGCGTGTTAAAAAGTATGAACCAATTGCTCGGCTTGTCATCGTGGTTGTGCATGATGGGAGCATTTTGTGTGACAAAAATGAAGCATGGCCGAACTATATGATTTTGTAGGGATAAGCTTTCTTTGGCTATGTTATTTTGATAAGACATAATTGCTTGGTTAGTATGCTTGAAGTATTATTATTATTATGTCAATATTAAACTTTTGTCTTGAATCTTATGGATCTGAATATTCTTGCCCAATAAAGAAGATTATATTGATGATCATGTTAGGTAGCATTCCACATCAGAAATTCTGTTTTTATCATTTACCTACTCGAGGACGAGCAGGATTTAAGCTTGGGGATGCTTGATACGTCTCCAACGTATCTGTAGCGACCCGACCTCAAACGGTCAAGTCTCTATGCTTCAGTGTCATCCCTGGATCGGTAATGCTGACACACACAGTACTCGAAGGATTTATAAGAGAGTAGCAATCACACACTTATTACATCAGATGTCTCAAAAGTGAACTTATTACAATAAATATGGCTTAAGGCCATCTAACACGATAACAGCGGAAGGCTTGGAAGATAAAGTGAGTCCATCAACTCCAACGACATAGCTGAGTGCATGACAACGACCTATCGCACCTTTACTCATCATCTGAAAAGTCTGCAACATAATACGTTGCAGCCCGAAAATGGGTCAGCACATGGAATATGCTGGCAATATAACACAGTAGAGCAATGAACAAATAAATGCTATCACTACATGCATATATGGCTGGTGGAGGCTCTATGGTTATATGATTTTTGCGAAAAGCCAATTTTTCCCTACAACAAAGGAATAAATTTTATTTAACTATAATGGTAGTTGAAACATCATTGAGAAGGTTCCTCCAACTCAATCCCGATTAAAGGTAATTATCAACCCAACAAATTAATTTAGAGTGATGAGATACAATAGGATAATCCAAGTACTAGATACTCAAGATGTCCATAACCGGGGACACGGCTAACCATGATTAGTTTGTACACTCTGCAGAGGTTTGCGCACTTTTCCCCACAAGACTCAATCTCCTCCGTTGGATTTCTCGCACTACAGGGGGTTTGAGAAACGGATGACCGAGACACATTCTTTCAGAAGCATTAACTCTTTACTCCGGGTGGACAGTTACACCTACTTTCCCTCTACATCTGCTAGCCCACCACTGAAAGAGGTCACACAACATACTCAACTATGCCAGAGCCCATAATGGCTTGTGGCTGCACACGGAAGTTTCTACATGAATAATCTTATGATCCCTTTGAGCCTGGGTGGAGGACCGTAGGATAATCACATGGGTACTCCGGGATATCCTAGGACAACACTAGATTCTCTAGGTGCCCAAACAAGCAATCCACCCAGATGTGTATTAAAGATGGCACCTTAAGTTGAACCATTAATTAACAACTCACATCTGCCATGGATACACTCAAACCCAATCCACGTCTACGAGCATAGCATAGCAATATAAGCATACGTAGAAGTAATTCCCAGGGTTTGATAATAAACAGGGCAATAGGTTCTACCTCATCAACTACTTCCCACCCACAAGTTAAGAGATCCTACTCATGCAATGTTTGCAGATTGTATCTAATGCATAAAAACTGGGTAATAAAGGGGTATGATCAATGTGTTACTTGACTTGCTGACGATCCGCAAAACCTAGGGACTTGTAGTAGCACGCTTCGCACTCCGGGAATTCTATCGCAAACAAACAATAGCATACATAAGCAATCAAGCAAAGATGCACAGGTAAAACTCAAATAAGAAGATCTAACCAGAAAGTTCAACTTAAGAACTCCGGTTTGCAAAAAGAATCAAATCAAACGGAGCAACGAAACTCAAACTGCGAAAGAAACAAGATTCGATTACTAATCTGGACTAAAATCAAATTTTACAGTTCCAAAATCTTGTTCAAGTTGGTTAAACAGAAAGAGGGCTTCGAGACGAAGATCTAGGCGCCTGAATTGCAGGATTCCAATAAACGAGCGAAAAGATAAACTAAAACAAAAATTGGATTAGAAATCGCGATCGAAAATAATCGCGGAAAACCCTGGAAAAAGAAAAACTGACGAACAGGCTAACGAACGAACGTTCGCTGTCTATGACTAACGGGTGAACGACGTTCGTTTAAACGAGCGAACAGACAAACGTCCGCAAAATAAATAAACTGACGGAAAAAGGATCTAAAGAAATAAACTGGAAAAATAAAAAAACCGGATCTAGATCTAGGGTTTACCGAAATAAACCGACGAAAAAAACAGCGGCGGCGACGGCTAACTCCGGCGAGTCGGCGGCGGCGGCGCGGCACGCGGCGGCGGCTGGCGGCGGCGCGGCGCGGGAACCGAGGCGGCGGCTAGGGTTTCGGGCGCGGGGTGGCGGCTGGGCTGGGTTTGGGCTGTGGGGGGCGGCTCGGGTGGCTTTTAAAGCCTGCCCCGGCTGGAGGAGTCCAGGCTGGATACGGCCCGTAGGTCGGTTCACTTTTTTTTAAATAGATTCCAACGTGCAGAAAAAGAAAGAAAAGAAATTCTAAACGGACTCCAAAAATCCCGAAATAAATTTTCCCCATCCTCTAAAAATATGCCGGACAAGGTGAACATTTATTTGGGCCTAAAATGCAATTTTGAAAAATGAACATTTTTTCCTAATTCAAAATAAAATTGCAATAAAATCCGAATAAAATTAAATATTTGATTTTAATATTTTACCTCCAATATTTCATTTATTTTGGAGAAGTCAATTATCTCCTCTCATATATTTAATATGAAATATTTTTGGAGAGAAAAATAAATTAAAAGCAAAGTGATCCTTCTTTCAATATTTGATAAAAGTCAAATATGAAAATATTGAAATCCCAAACTCTCTCCGAGGGTCCTTGAGTTGCTTAGAATTTCGAGGATCGCAAACGAAAATGAAATAAAATATGATATGCATGAATGACCTATGTATAACATTCCAAATTGAAAATTTGGGATGTTACAGTATCTATACTTTTTTATTGTTCCATGCTATTATATTATCCATCTAGGATGTGTTATATGCATTTATATGCTATTTATATGATTTTTGGGACTAACCTATTAACCTAGAGCCCAATGCGAGTTTCTGTTTTTTCCTTGTTTTTGAGTATCGCAGAAAAGGAAAACCAAACGGAGTCCAATTGACCTGACACTTCACGGAACTTATTTTTAGACCAGAAGAAGGCCATGGAGTAAAAGAGTTGGGCCAGAAGAGTCCCGGGCTGCCCACGAGGGTGCGGGGCACGCCCACCCCTGGGCGCGCCTCCCTACCTCGTGGACAGCCCGGAGACCCCCCTGACTTGTTCCCGATGCCAAAACCTCTTATATATACAGAAACCCCCAGAACATAACCTAGATCGGGACTTCCGCCGCCGCAAGCCTCTGTAGCCACCGAAAATCAATCTAGACCCGTTTCGGCACCCTGCCGGAGGGGGGAACCCTCACCGGTGGCCATCTTCATCATCCCGGCGCTCTCCATGACGAGGAGGGAGTAGTTCACCCTCGGGGCTGAGGGTATGTACGAGTAGCTATGTGTTTGATCTCTCTCTCGTGTTCTTTAGGTGGTACGATCTTGATGTATCGCGAGCTTCGCTATTATAGTTGGATCATATGATGTTTCTCCCCCTCTACTCTCTTCTAATGGATTGAGTTTTCCCTTTGAAGTTATCTTATCGGATTGAGTCTTTAAGGATTTCAGAACACTTGATGTATGTCTTGCATGTGCTTATCTGTGGTGACAATGGGATATTCACGTGATCTACTTGATGTATGTTTTGGCGATCAACTTGCGGGTTCCGTAACATTGTGAACTGATGCATAGAGGTTGGCACACGTTTTCGTCTTGACTCTCCGGTAGAAACTTTGGGGCACTCTTTGAAGTTCTTTGTGTTGGTTGAATAGATGAATCTGAGATTGTGTGATGCATATCGTATAATCATACCCACGGATACTTGAGGTGACATTGGAGTATCTAGGTGACATTAGGGTTTTGGTTGATTTGTGTCTTAAGGTGTTATTCTAGTATTATCTCTATGATAGATCGAACGGAAAGAATAGCTTCATGTTATTTTACTACGGACTCTTGAATAGACCGATCAGAAAGGATAACTTTGAGGTGGTTTCGTACCCTACCATAATCTCTTCGTTTGTTCTCCTCTATTAGTGACTTTGGAGTGACTATTGCATGTTGAGGGATTGTTATATGATCTAATTATGTTATTATTGTTGAGAGAACTTGCACTAGTGAAAGTATGAACCCTAGGCCTTGTTTCAACGCATTGCAATACCGTTTACGCTCACTTTTATCATTAGTTACCTTGTTGTTTTTATATTTTCAGATTACAAAAACCTATATCTATCATCCATATTGCACTTGTATCACCATCTCTTTGCCGAACTAGTGCACCTATACAATTTACCATTGTATTGGGTGTGTTGGGGACACAAGAGACTCTTTGTTATTTGGTTGCAGAGTTGTTTGAGAGAGACCATCTTCATCCTACGCCTCCCACGGATTGATAAACCTTAGGTCATCCACTTGAGGCAAATTTGCTACTGTCCTACAAACCTCTGCACTTGGAGGCCCAACAACGTCTACTAGAAGAAGGTTGTGTAGTAGACATCAAAATCAAATTGCAGAACTGAACAAAACAGTTAAATGGACAGCAGACCAGATGAACCAAAATAGTTAACTGAGCATGACATTGTAGAATAGAAACATGTACTAGAACATAAGACAGTTAACAAAACAAAGAATGCTTGAGAATAGTTCTACGAAATGTAGCAATTGTTGGGCCAAAGTGTTAACTGAACATTACATTTCAGAGGACCTAACTGTTAACTGAACATCAGATTGCATATTAACAGTACAGAGGACAAATCACTAGAAGGCACTGGCGGTGGCCTCGAGAAAACATCATGAACTGTATTTTAAAGTAGACAACCGCGCGGCGGTGTCGACGGTGGCCTCGAAGACGAGGTGCTCCTCCAAGATCTGGCGGTTGACACACATGTCAGCCATAGCGACCTCGTTCGCGCGTGCGGCCGCATGCTACTCAACTCCATGTTATACTGCATGTAAAATGGCTATGGGCGGCGCTTAATTGGAGGAGGGGGCAGTGATTTTGGGGGAAGGTGTCGCTCTGTCAGTCGGGGCATGTGGGACGGGAAAGGAGGAGGATGGTGCGGGTGGGGTGTGGATTACCTGACCATATCGACGAGGCCCCGCAGCAAGAAGAAGGGTCGGCGGCGAGGAGGCCGCGCAACAAGAAGAAGGGTCGCCGGCGAGGAGGCGGCGCTGCAAGAAGATGGGTCGCCGGCGAGGAGGCAGCGCTGCCAGTAAGCAGCAGTGAAGGTTTGAACTTGGAAAGCAAGGTGGAACAGTGGAAATGTGGCTTTTGGTAGGAGGGAGGGGGCGGGGAGATAGATATTTCCGCGGTGGCAAAAAAAATTCGCTCGCTGCTGCAAGAAACTGGCGCGCAAGTGTGGTTCAAGCGGGGGCGATGGACTGTAGACGATGAAGCTTCCTGCGTAAGCCAGACAAGACGGTGCCCCAAGATATTATATCACATCCCACACGATTCTTTCTAGTAAACTGTTTGTGGTATACCTGATTTTTTCATTATGTTTTGAAAGACAAAATGGTGTTATGGAGGAAAAGGATAGTGTTTGAATTGCTAGAACATTTACGTACAGTGAACATGCAACTAGTACATGAGTGTCGTGTTTAAATTTGGAATTATTCCGGGTACGTTTGGCATTTTTATGCATTAATTGAGTTTCTGGGTATTTAATGTGCATAATTCCAATTTGAACTACAAGCACATGATCGAGTGCACCAAATTTGTTTGAAAAATCACAAGTGTGTCCTTGGGTGAATTTCTAGGTCCCATGCAAGAGATGGGAGTGAAATTCAAACCTCTGGGCGTCGTGGCTCGGCCGAAAAGATTGAGAAACTTGGTTTTTAATTCCTGTAATTCCAAAACACGCCTGAAAATCATGAAACTTGGCATGGTGTCATGACATGGCACCAACATGTTGCGGTAATTTTTTTGGCCGGATTGGGACAAGCTTTGGTGTAAGCTTCTTGCGAACCAGAGCTTCCCTCAAGAAGGCTCGTGGTTCCGAGAGGGAACGTGTCACCTCCATGTGCGAAACGACATACATACACTGCCTTCTCCCGCCTTAATTTTTTACACAGCCAAATTAGACCAAATAGAAGTACCGTGCTAAATTTTGAAATTATTCCAGGTTCGTTTGCCTTTTTTATATATTAATTGAGTTTCTGGGCATTTAATGTGCATAATTCAAATTTGAACTACAAGCACATGCTCCAGTGCACCAAACTTGTTTAAAAAATCACATGTGTGTCCTTGAGTGAATTTCTAGGTCCCATGCAAGAGATGGGAGTGAAATTCAAACATCTGGGCGTCGTGGCTCAGCCGAAAAGATTGAGAAACTTGGTTTTTTAATTCCTGTATTCCAAAACATGCCTGAAAATTATGAAACTTGGCATGGTCTCATGACATGGCACCAACATGTTGTGGTAATTTTTCTGTCCGATTTGCGAAGGCGCACACATTAACAATCAACAAAGTCATTTTGGAACAAGTATTGTCACGTTACAAATCGGAAACACAAGTATTATTGAAACCGTGGGCGTTCGACTTACCAGTTACGTGCGGCCACGCGTCCCCTTTTTTATTGGCTAGGAGGTGTCGTGCGGGGTAGCTATTTGAGTACGGGAGGCGTGCGATCAGACCCCTGCGCGTGCTCATCGGGAGGAGAGCTCTTTGACCACTACCCGCCGTGCACCTCCCTCCCAACGTCTCCATTAATGACGCCCGAGCACCTATTCTACGGCGTGGCTATATGTCTCACTGGACTGAGATTTAAGAGAGAAAAATGAAAATCTGAAAAGAAAGTTTTGCACAGATCTTGATGTAAGATCTGACGGACCTATATAGCATCGACTGTGACTTATAGCAAGCATGATGAATATAAGGACTATGACAGTGGATAATAATTGTCTTACATATTTAGAAACATAATTAAAAAAAGCCACATGCGGCAACGCCCGAAATACACAAGGGCAAAAGAAGAAGCAAGACAATGATCTGGCTCACTGATCTCTACTTTCTTGATGCGTTGCTGCAGGCCGCGGGAACTAGTCTCCGCGGCGAGCGGCGATGAGCTCTTTCTTGTCCTCAAGATGCTAGTTGAGAGCATCCACGGATTCCTCCACCAGCCTTCTGCGCTCGATGCGCAGCATGGCATTCTCGTCCATAAGTTTCTCGATGATGACGCCGGTCCTCTTCAACAAGGTAGTGGTCTGCTCCTGCTGCTCCGCACTTCCGACGATCTTCGACCTCAGCAGGTCGTGCTCGGCCCGGAGCTTCGCATTGCTCTCATTTAGTTGTCGGATGACGTTGGTAGACTGTTGAAACAAGGCTTTCAGGTCATCCTACAACCTCACCCACCTGGAGATCTGATCCATCTGCCTAAGGACGAGGGCACGCATGCACGTGTAAGAGTCCCCACCTGCCCGCGAGGCATTTTCCTAGGCCGCCGCGGCGCGGGAGGACATCTCTACCGCATTCGCGGTGCGGCGGGACATCTCTTCTGCTTCCGCAGCGCGGCCGAACCTGTCTGCTGGATCGACGATGCGGCGGGTCCTCCATGCTGCTTCGGCGGTGCGGCGCGACCTCTCTGCTGCTACGGCCGTGCAACGGGACATGTTGGCTGCTTTCGCGGCGAGGCGGGACATCTCTCGTGCTCCCGCTTCCAGGCTCGCCTCTCCCTGGTGGCAATCTCTCGACCCAGAACTCACGCTGGCCATGGCGGACGCAAGGGAACGATGATGAATGACTTGTTTGTTTTTGACTTTTTGTGGATGAGGAGTTGAGGAGGAATGTGCAGTCATCTTGGAGTAGTAGTATTTATAACTTCGTAGTAATACGCTCCTAAGTGGGAAACCGTTTAGGTTTTGATCGGTGTGAACTGGTTTGCAATTTGGAATGTGACGGGACACGGCCTCCCTGTTCTTCTAAAAAAATTGTGACAGGACGCATGCTCAAAATTTACTGACGGTTATAAGTGCGGCACCATTTCCGGAAGGCGTAACGTGGGCACGTACACCTTCTCTGCCACGTACGTGGCGTTTGCACCTTAGGGTGCACCGCAATAGGCAATGTCAGCACACGTCTTGTTCCAACAACCGTGCGCGCTCGTTATTACCATCGCACACGCTTCTTGTAATTAGAATGGGTGTGCCCATCTAGCGCGCACACGTTGATCTATCTAACTGTTTTAGTTTGTTGTGGCTAATCGCAAACAGTTCATCCATGTGAAGTGTATGCCATCAATCATAGACACTTTGATCTAGCTTACCCATTACTGTTCTGTTGCCTAATTACAAACAGTTAATCCTTCTGAAGTGTATGCCCTCAATCACACACACCTTGATCTGGCTGACCGTTTCTTTTGTGTTGCCTAATCACAAACAGTTCACCCGAGTGAACCATATGCTATATATCGCACACACCGTCATCTGGCTGCCCGTTTCTTTTGTGTTGCCTAATCACAAATAGTTCATCCGAGTGAACCATATGTTGTACATCGCACACGCCTTCATCTGGTTACCCGTTTCTTTTGTTCCTCCTCATCGAAAACGGTTAATTGAGCTGAACTGTATGCCCTGAATCACACATGCAACTAAAATTTGAACCCTGTTTGATGCATCCTACATCGGAAACGTTTTGCACCTTTATTGACGGTTTTTTACACCACCATTTGCGATTATGGCATCGCACACAATTTCGTCAAAGGGTCTCTGATCGTAGTGTCGCGTTAGCAGCATCCTGCAGTAGTGACGTGCAAAACTGGCTTGCACCCGTTGTATGTGAACGTAGAGCTTATCACACCCGATCATCACGTGGTGTCTCGGCACGACGAACTGTAGCAACGGTGCATACTCAGGGAGAACACTTGTACCTTGAAATTTAGCGAGGGATCATCTTATAGTGCTACCGCTGTACTAAGCAAAATAAGACACATAAAAGATAAACATCACATGCAATCAAAATATGTGACATGATATGGCCATCATCATCTTATGCCTTTGATGTCCATCTCCAAAGCACTGTCATGATCTCCATCGTCACCGGCTTGACACCTTGATCTCCATTGTAGCGTCGTTGTCGTCTTGCCAACTATTGCTTCTACAACTATCGCTACCGCATAGTGATAAAGTAAAGCAATTACATGGCGATTGCATTTCATACAATAAAGCGACAACCATAAGGCTCCTGCCAGTTGCCGATAACTTTTACAAAACATGATCATCTCATACAACAAATTATATCACATCATGTCTAGACCATATCAAATCACAACATGCCCTGCAAAAACAAGTTAGACGTCCTCTACTTTGTTGTTGCAAGTTTTACGTGGCTGCTACGGGCTTCTAGCAAGAACCGTTCTTACCTACGCATCAAAACCACAACGAATTTTCGCCAAATGTGTTGTTTTGACCTTCACAAGGACCGGCCGTAGTCAAATTCAATTCAACTAAAGTTGGAGAAACAAACACCCGCCAGCCACCCGTGTTCAAAAGCACGTCGGTAGAACCGGTCTCATGAACGTGGTCATGTACTGTTGGTCCGGGCCGCTTCATCCAACAATACCGCCGAATCAACATAAGACGTTGGTGGTAAGAAGTATGACTATTATCACCCACAACTCATTGTGTTCTACTTGTGCATATCATCTACGCATAGACCTGGCTCGTATGCCACTGTTGGGGAACGTAGCATGCAATTTCAAAAAAATTCCTATGATCTCGCAAGATCTATCTAGGAGATGCATAGCAATGAGAGGGGGAGAGTGTGTCCATGTACCCTCGTAGACCGAAAGCGGAAGCGTTAGGTTAACGCGGTTGATGTAGTCGAACATCTTCACGATCCAACCGATCTAGTACCGAACGTACGGCACCTCCGAGATCAGCACACGTTCAACTCGATGACGTCCCTCGAACTCTTGATCCATCAGAGGGTCGAGGGAGAGTTCCGTCAGCACGACGGCGTGGTGACGGTGACGGTGATGTGGTCCGCACAGGGCTTCGCCTAAGCACTACGACGCTATGACCGGAGGAGTAAACTATGGAGGGGGTGTGACGCCCGGGTAATTAAGTTACAGTAACCCTCTGGAAATGATGTCACGTCACCTCGGTTAGTGTTGATAATCTCATGTTAGTTCAAAACCGGTTCAAAATTCAAATTCAAAATATGGCAAACAACAAAGTTTTCAAACATTAAAACAAAAATGTTCGAACTGTGCCAAATATTACATAGGTAATTATAGTGAAGAAAGCACATGTTTAGAAAATACTTAAATGCCCCAAATTAAATAAAACAGAAAAGGAAAATAAATAAAAGAAAAGTAAACACAAAAAACAGAAAACAAAACTAACAAAAAAAAGGAAAGGAGCCCCCCTGGACCAACTGGCCATCAGGCCGACTAGGTCGGCCCACCCCCACACCTCCATAACGCCCCCACTCACCCCCTTAACCCCCTGGCGACCAAACCCTAGCCAACCCTCGCCACACTCCCCCCTGTCGCTCCCCACGTTCCCCCTCCCCTCGATCCAGATCTGGATCGGGGACGAACCACCCCCACTCTCCCGCATCGCCTCCCCCTCTTACCCCACCACCTCTCTATCCCATCTGGATCGGGGTGGGATTTGAACGACCACGCCGACGCCTCGCCCCCTCACTGCATCGACCACTGCTGCCGCCCGAGACGCCACCTTGCCGGCCTGCCTCCTCCTCCTTGCCGGCCTGCTTCCTCTCCGACGTCGTCGTCCCCGTCGCCCTCCTCGCGCCCCGCTGCCATTGACCCTACCCCCCCACGGTGAGGCCCCAGGCCTCTCCTTCTCTTCCAGTCCCCGTCGCCCGCTCCGGCCGCTCGTCACTCGCGCTGCCCGCGCCCCACTCACCCCGCGACGCCGCTGCTCCGCCTGGCCCCGCGTCGGCCCGCTTCCCTTGCTCGTCGGCCCCCTACCTCGCGCGCGGCGTCGAACGCTCACGCCCGCCTCGCCTCCGGTCGCCCGAGCCCCTGGCTCCACCGCGCCACCCGCTACTCGCCGCACCAGCGCCCCGCAGCCACTGCCGCTCGCCCTACTGCTGCGTCCGGAGCTCTGCTCCCGCGCGCGCCCACGCCTCTTAACCACCCGCGGCTGCCGTCGCGCGCCAGCTCCCGCCGGAGCTCCCGCCTCGCCGGCCATCACCCACACACCCTGCCGCATCCCCCGTGCTGCTGCTCGCCGCTGCTTCCTGCGCGTGCTCGCCGTTCGCACCTTGTCCGGCCCCATCCTCCGTTTCCACGCACTCTCGCCCGCTTCCGCCCCGCAGCCACCCATGCCTGCTACCGCCGCTTGCATGCGTTGCTGCTGCCCACCGCGTGCGTCGCCGCAGCCGCCGCTCGCCCCGACCATCCCCTGCGCCGTGCTCTGCCGCCACCGCGGCCATCCCTCCGCCGCCTCCCTGGCACTGGCCGCCAACGCCGGCGTGCGCCGTGCGCGCCGTGCGCGCCCCTCGGGCTCGCACCCGTTCGGGTGCCCCGCCCCGCTGCTCGCCCAAACCGCTATGGCCTCGGTGCCACTGGACAACGGGGCCCACGCCCTAGAACAAAACTAAAAAAAGATTTAATAAAAAAATTATAGTAGATAAATAAATAATTAAAAATAATGAAAGTATTAATTAATTAACTTAATTAATCCTAATTAGATTAACCTAATCACTATGTTTAGTTAATTAATCTGTTAGGTTAGTTAACAGTCAATGACAGCTCGGACCCACACGTCAGTTTGACCCAGTCAACGCCCTGTTGACTACTGATGTCATGCTGACATCATGATGACATCAGCATACACTATTCTGGATAATGTTGAATTAAAATAATTAAATAAATTCTAAAAATGATTAAATCTTTTAAAATTAATATAAAATAAACCATAGCTCGGATGGAAAAACTTTGAACATGAAAGTTGCTCAGAACGACGAGACGCTTCCGGATACATAGCCCGTTCGTCCGCTACACATCCCTAGCATAGCAAACACGCAACATTCCCCCTTCTGTTCATATGTCCGAAAACGCGAAACATCGGGGATACTTTCCCGGATGTTTTCCTCCTTCGCCAGTATCACCTCCTACCGCGTTAGGGCACCCCTAGCATCACGCCTTGTCATGTCATGCATTTGTTTGCATTGTATTTATTGTTTCTTCCCCCTCTTCTCCCGTTAGACACCGAGACTAACGCCGCTGCTGCTGCCCCGTTCGATTACGGTGTTGACGACCCCTCCTTCTCGGCTGAGCTTCCAGATATCGCCTATTCTTCTCTCTACTGCTTGCATTAGAGTAGTGTAGCATGTTACTGCTTTCCGTTAATCCTATCCTGATGCATAGCCTGTCCTTGCTACTACTATGGTTACCTTTACCTGCAATCCTACATGCTTAGTATAGGATGCTAGTATTCCATCTGTGGCTCTACATTCTTGTCCGTCTGTTGTGCTATACTATCGGGCTGTGATCACTCGGGAGGTGATCACGGGTATATACTATTACTTTATACATGATACATGTGGTGACTAAAGTCGGGTCGGCTCGTGGAGCACCCGCGAGTGATTCACGGATTGGGGGCTGAAAGGACCTTTGTCCCAACGGCCCTCTGGGTGAATCTTTGTGGCGGAGCGACATGGCAGGTTGAGACCGCCTAGGTGAGAGGTGGGCCTGGCCCTGGTCGGCGTTCACGGTTACTTCATAAGAACACGCTAACGAGATCTTGGTATTTGATCTGAGTCTGGCCACTGGCCTATACGCACTAACCAACTACACGGGAACAGTTATGGGCACTCGGCGTCGTGGTATCAGCCGAAGCCTTCGTGACGTCAGCGACCGAGTGGCGCGCGCCGGATTGGACTGGAACCCATGCTCTTGTATTAGGGAGGCTAGGTCTGCTTCCGGCTGCCCACGCAACGTGCAGGTGTGCAATGGGCGATGGGCCCAGACCCCTGCGCCATAGGATTTAGACCGGCGTGCTGACCTCTCTGTTGTGCCTAGGTGGGGCTGCGATGTGTTGATCCTCCGAGGCCGGGCATGACCCAGGAAAGTGTGTCCGGCCAAATGGGATCGAGCGTGTTGGGTTATGTGGTGGACCCCTGCAGGGAAGTTTATCTATTCGAATAGCCGTGATCTTCGGTAACAGGACGACTTGGAGTTGTACCTTGACCTTATGACAACTAGAACAGGATACTTAATAAAACACAGCCTTCCAAGTGCCAGATACAACCCAGTGATTGCTCTCTAACAGGGCAACGAGGAGAGGATCGCCGGGTAGGAGTATGCTATACGATGCTACTTGGTGAACTTACCATCTACTCTCTTCTACATGCTGCAAGATGGAGGCTGCCAGAAGCGTAGTCTTCGATAGGATTAGCTATCCCCCTCTTATTCTGGCATTCTGCAGTTCAGTCCACCGATATTGCCCCTTTACACAGATACCCATGCATATGTAGTGTAGATCCTTGCTTGCGAGTACTTTGGATGAGTACTCACGGTTGCTTTTCTCCCCCTTTTTCCCCTTTCCTTTCTTCATGGTTGTCGCAACCAGATGCTGGAGCCCAGGAGCTAGACGCCACCGTCGACGATGACTCCTATTACACTGGAGGTGCCTACTACTACGTGTAGGCCGCTGACGACGACCGGGAGTAGTCTAGGAGGATCCCAGGCAGGAGGCCTGCGCCTCTTTGATGTGTATCCCAGTTTGTGCTAGCATTCTTAAGGAAAACTTGTTTAACTTATGTCTGTACTCAGATATGTTGCTTCCGCTGACTCGTCTATGATCGAGCACTTGTATTCGAGCCCTCGAGGTCCCTGGCTTGTATTATGATACTTGTATGACTTATTTTATTTTAGAGTTGTGTTTTGATATCTTCCCGTGAGTCCCTGATCTTGATCGTACACGTTTGCGTGTCTGATTAGTGTACGATTAAATCGGGGGCGTCACAAGTTGGTATCAGAGCCGACTGCTTGTAGGAATCCCCCTTTCCAACTCCTTGGCCGAAGTCGAGTCTAGTCATTGAAAAACTTTTACTAACATGGCCTTGCGGCTTACGAGCCCACGTCGCCATTGGGTGGTATTAGGATCTTTTACTCCTCGTCTATACTCTGGGACTCTGATCTCTCTTCTATTCGGGTTAAATGAATTTTTCTAACTCTAACTTTAGGATCTCGTGATCACTTCCACCTGGAGAGCCCCGTGTTACCAATGACCGCCTGCTGCGCCAGAAGATTCCGAAGATACTCTATGATGTGCTATCGAGACTAGGAGCCATCGCTTTTGCAATTCACTTCCATTGATAATTCCCTCTAGATAACTACTTACATTTGTCGTTCATATTGTCATCCCCAGTTGCTCTTGTTATTACAAGATGTCTACTCTCCGATATTCCGAGAATTCTTTATGCTTACTGCCCTGCAGTTCCTTGCCGCATGAATACTCCTACGGTTAATTACTCGCGCTTGCCGAGTATCCGTTTGTCCAAAGTTCATGTGTTTCACAAACTTCTTTGGAATGCTATTCGATCTTCTAAAAATCTTCAGTAGCCTATTACTCTTGTTCCTCCTTACCTGCTTACATTATGGTTACTACCATATGTTTAGCAATGTTCATTAGCATCCTTTGACATCGTAATTTTGATTTGATTCGATATGTTGTGAATGCTCGCAATCATAAATCACAAATTAGAATTCTTGCCTTCGGCTCACACGTCACCCTGGACAGGAGCTGGTGTTCGACAAATCTAACCTTGATTGATTGTCGATCTATGCCTATTCAACTTGTCTTTGGTTAAAGCCTCTTCTTCTGATCCCTTTATTTGGGAATCGTAGTTCCGTTACATTTGAGCTTTGAATTAGTCAGTTGTTGCTATAATCTGATCTCCTTGCATTCTTTCTTCTTCTCGTTGAGTACCGTTGCTCACATCAGGTCCCTCGTGGACCACCGGATCCTTTTATGAGTTTTATCCGACATCGTCCTTCATATTCAATAACCTTGTGAGCCTTTCCTCGGATACATAATGCCTTTGGTAAGCTGTATCCTCTGCTTCCTCAACCATGCTCTATATCCGAGCTTGTGTTAATTACTCCAGAAGATTATGGTATATGTTCCTTAGGTACCCCGATGGGTTGAATCTATGCCTTCCATAATCTGTGTGAACCCGGAAACTTCTACGGGTCATACTCTACTGGTGTTATGCCAGTTAAAATCTCAACACTACGACTTCGTCGAAAATGAGGAGTGAATGAAAGGGTATGCATTGGAGAAGTGGGAGTCGACCTTGAACTCTGTGTTCATGCCCATGGACCCAATGTGGAACTTATCATGGAAGCTTCTTGCCAAATATTTACTCATTCGAGTAATTCTTTCGGTGTCATTAAATTGGACCCCTTGTAGTTATGGTTTCGACCATATTGTTCTTCTTTGTTCCCATTTCTCGGGCAAGTTTAAACATTTGTCTTCTGCGGATCAATACCCCAGCCCAACCTTTACTTTGATCTACCATCAAGTATTACACTATGGAATCTCGAGAATATCTAAGAACTATGTCGTATCTTATGAGCCTTCATCAGCTATTATTTCTCACTTGTTCCAATTTCTCATGGGTTCTGAGTTGTTAGTCGCTCAAGAACACCGGTAAGTGAACCGATTCAGCACTTTGGTTCGATAACTCTAAGTAATCTTTGTTGCTTATGAGTTTAATAATCCTTCAAGTCATCCCTAGCCTGATTGTTATATCATTATCATGCTAAATTTTAACCGTGCTACCTGGTCCTTCCCGGAGCACATTTTTTGACGATGAGCTAAGCTTACTTCGATTTTCCTTGTCATATCATTTCACCTTGAACAGCAAGCTTGATTTCAAGTTTGTGTCGTACCTGTGCTTCCATTGACATCTTGCTTCATCATCCCTTTGACTTGATGTCATTGCTGATCGATTACATCCTCATGAAATCTCTCGACAAAATTCGTCGTGGTCATAATCAACATTTTGAATCCTTCCATGATACCAATCGAATTCATGATGATAAGTACCACCCTTGTTCCTTGGTAATTTGAGTTACCATCAACAACATCCTTGCCTTCCCTCCAACACAAACTTGTTCGTGTTTTGAAGTACACCTTGGGTTCCTTGCCATCCAGCTTATGCTGTGTTCTACCTTGGAGTATTACCATCTGTTATGTCGAGAATGTCATGGGAATGCCCCACCTCTTAAGGATTCTTGTTATAGTATTACTTCTCGCCATCTCCGTTCATTTCTTGGTCCCCGTGTTGATTCTAATCGGAATAACGGCAATTGAACTTTGAGGTGTGAATTCAAAACTTCTAGCAACCCTAAAGATTTGAAATGAATGATCGATAGTTTCATTCTAATTCTTTTGTTCATTAAGTCACCATTCTAACATTGTTTGTGCGACCCAGCCATATTTTGGGTGCACCTATCCACCAATGTTTAATTGAGGATGTTTTCCTCGAACATACATCATTATATCATTTGATCTGAGAATTGTTATCTCCTTGTTCACATAATTGTGGAAATCCATCTTTTGTTAATCTCGATAAATTGTCGTTGAGTCCATCAGCCACATTCTCTTCCTCTCCTTGGATACTGGTGAACTCTTGTTTTGGAACTCGGTTCCATAGTACATTTCCCCGAGAATCTTACAATGTCATCTCGACAATTTGTGTCGCACCTTTCCCTTCTCAGGCATCCTGACTCTGAGGTATACTGACACCAATCAGATCTGAATCTCGGTCAGATATGATGGTTGGAACATATTTCCAAGAGTTATAACATTGGTCTTTGTATGACCCGGTAAGAAGATGTCATGCCTAGCACACCTGGCCGGAGGACCTATTGTTATAATTTCCTTTTTGGCAAGGTTAGTCATTCTTCCGTGAGGAAATTGTAAGACTTATTCTATAAGTTGTTCCTGATGGATCCATTGTGTTTCCAAAGTCTGATCCTCACCTGATGACCATGTCAATGCTATCTCGAAGCACGTCTATGATACTCCAATTTTCAACAAGAACATTTGAAGCCCAATGCTAAATGTTTCCTGCTCAATTATCCAAACACCGTTGTATGGGTAATGTCATGAAATTTCACTCCCCTTACCTAAAGGGTTTTCTGCTTTCTATCATGTCATGGATATCATGATCTGCTTGTCCTTGGGAAAGATATACCCCTGGAATATGTGTTTAAACACATTTCCCTTTCCATTGTTCTGTTTAACCTGATGATCACATTTTCCTTTTCATTGGTTTGTTTGACCGTTCTTGTGATCTATATAATCTAAGCAGTAAAGATTCACTGCTTATGTAAACACCTCGGTGTACAATTCTGTCAGCAAGACCCTGTTACTATTGTTGATGACATTCCGGTAACCACCGATGGAAGAGAACTTTGCCTATTTGTCCGCCTCGTTCAACGAGCAGGAAGATGGTTCTCTTCGTCCCTCGCCCTTGGTACCGATGTTGTTGCCGACATAACCGACAGACTATCCTCTGACATGCCTTGCTTACATGATCGTGCAAGACGTCACAGCCCTTCCCGCTTTTAACCCACATTGTGGGACCATAACCCATAGTTCCACAGGATCGAAACCTGACTCTCCTGTGCAACCCTGTTTCTAATGGTTATTCCTCACGCTTGGATTCATATTTAATTCACGGGCCACCATCCTAGTGCTCTATTCTGGTATCGGATGCAATACTTACTCTCGCTGCTCTGAACCCTTTTCTCACTCTGGTTCAGACTTCGAGCAACTATCTATCCGGTTGGAACCTCTTAGTGTACCTTCGTGCCTTACTCTTGATGTATTCTATATGTTCAACTCGAGAGATAATATTATGCTCATTCATGGGTTAACCCAGATTGATTCCCTCCTAAGCATTCTGTCGTAGCCGAGCTGCCTCTTACCTATTCGTAAGTATGTTGGAGTTTCCAAAGAAAAGGACGACTTCACCATGGTGACCTGAAGCAGAGAAATGAAGACGTCAATGTAATGGATCGACCTCTTCGAGAAGAGCAACCAAGGCCGAGGAGATCCGTTAGAATTTCGTAACTAGACCTCCCCCCCTTCTCTACCTCTTAAATCTCGGGACGAGATTTCTTGTAGTGGAGGAGAATTGTGACGCCCGGGTAATTAAGCTATAGTAACCCTCTGGAAATGATGCCATGTCACCTCGGTTAGTGTTGATAATCTCACGTTAGTTCAAAACCGGTTCAAAATTCAAAATAAAAATATGGCAAACAACAAAGTTTTCAAACATTAAAACAAAAATGTTCGAACTGTGCCAAATATTACATAGGTAATTATAGTGAAGAAAGCACATGTTTAGAAAATACTTAAATGCCCTAAATTAAATAAAATAGAAAAGGAAAATAAATAAAAGAAAGAAAACACAAAAAACAAAAAACAAAACTAACAAAAAAAGGAAAGGAGCCCCCCCTGGACCAACGGCCCAACTGGCCATCAGGCCGACTAGGCCGGCCCACCCCGACACCTCCATAACGTCCCCACTCACCCCCTTAACCCCCCTGGCGACCGAACCCTAGCCAACCGTCGCCACACTCCCCCCTGTCGTTCCCCACATTCCCCTTCCCTCGATTCAGATCTGGATCGGGGACGAACCACCCCCACTCTCCTGCATCGCCTCCCCCTCTTCCCCCACCACCTCTCAATCCCATCTGGATCGGGGTGGGGTTCGAACGACGACGCCGACGCCTCGCCCCTTCGCTGCGTCGACCACTGCCACCGCCCGAGACGCCACCTCGCCGGCCTGCCTCCTCCTCCTCGCCAGCCTGCTTCCTCTCCGACGCCGTCGTCCCCGTCGCCCTCCTCGCGCCTGCTGCCATTGACCCCACCCCCCCCCCCCCCCGCGGTTAGGCCCCCGGCCTCTCCTTCTCTCCCAGTCCCCGTCGCCCACTCCGGCCGCTCGTCCCTCGCGCTGCCCGCGCCCCACTCGCCCCGTGACGCCGCTGCTCCGCCTGGCCCCACATCGGTCCGCCTCCCTTGCTCGCCAGCCCCCTACCTCGCGCGCGGCGTCGAACACTCACGCCCGCCTCGCCTCCGGTCGCCCGAGCCCCTGGTTCCACCGCGCCACCCGCTACTCGCTGCACCAGCGCCCCGCAGCCACTGGCGCTCGCCCAACTACTGCGTCTGGAGCTCTGCTCCCGCGCGCGCCCACGCCTCTGAACCACTCGCGGCTGCCGTCGCGCGCCAGCTCCCGCCGGAGCTCCCGCCTCGCCAGCCATCACCCACACACCCCGCCGCATCCCCCGTGCTGCTGCTCGCCGCTGTTTCCTGCGCGTGCTTGCCGTTCGCGCCTTCTCCGGCCCCGGCCTCCTTTTCCCCGCATCGTCGCCCGCTTCTGCCCCGCAACCACCCATGCCTGCTACCGCCGCTTGCATGCGTTGCTGCTGCCCACCGCGCGCGTCGCCGCCGCTCGCCCCGGCCATCCCCTGCGCCGCGCTCTGCCGCCACCGCGGCCATCCCTCCGCCGCCTCCCCTGGCCCTGCCGCCGACGCCGGCGTGCGCCTTGCGTGCCCAGCGCCCCTCGGGCTCGCACCCGTTCGGGTGCCCTGCCCCGCTGCTCGCCCAAACCGCTATGGCCTCGGTGCCACTGGACAACGGGGCCCACGCCCCAGAACAAAAATTAAAAAAAAGATTTAAAATAATAATAATAGGTAAATAAATAATTAAAGTATTAATTAATTAAAGAATTAATTAACTTAATTAATCCTGATTAGATTAACCTAATCACTATGTTTAGTTAATTAATCTGTTAGGTTAGTTAACAGTCAATGACAGCTGGGACCCACATGTCAGTTCGACCCAGTCAACGCCCTGTTGACTGCTAACGTCATGACGTCAGCATACACTATTCTGGATAATGTTGAATTAAAATAATTAAATAAATTCTAAAAATGATTAAATCTTTTAAAATTAATATAAAATAAACCATAGCTCGGATGGAAAAACTTTGTACATGAAAGTTGCTCAGAACGATGAGACGCTTCCGGATACGCAGCCCGTTCGTCCGCTACACATCCCTAGCATAGCAAACACGCAACTTTCCCCCTTGGTTCATCTGTCCGAAAACGCGAAACACCGGGGATACTTTCCCGGATGTTTTCCCCCTTCACCGGTATCACCTCCTACCGCGTTAGGGCACCCCTAGCATCACGCCTTGTCATGTCATGCATTTGTTTGCATTGTATTTATTGTTTCTTCCCCCTCTTCTCCCGCGAGACTAACGCCGCTGCTGCTGCCCCGTTCGATTACGGTGTTGACGACCCCTCCTTCTCGGCTGAGCTTCCAGATATCGCCTATTCTTCTCTCTACTGCTTGCATTAGAGTAGTGTAGCATGTTATTGCTTTCCGTTAATCCTATCCTGATGCATAGCCTGTCCTTGCTACTACTGTTGTTACCTTTACCTGCAATCCTACATGCTTAGTATAGGATGCTAGTATTCCATCTGTGGCCCTACATTCTTGTCCGTCTGCTGTGCTATACTATCGGGCTGTGATCACTCGGGAGGTGATCACGGGTATATACTAGTACTTTATACATGATACATGTGGTGACTAAAGTTGGGTCGGCTCGTGGAGCACCCACGAGTGATTCACGGATTGGGGGTGAAAGGACCTTTGTCCCAACGGCCCTCTGGGTGAATCTTTGTGGCGGAGCGACAGGGCAGGTTGAGACCACCTAGGTGAGAGGTGGGCCTGGCCCTGGTCGGCGTTCGCGGTTACTTCATAAGAACACGCTTAATGAGATCTTGGTCTTTGATCTGAGTCTGGCCACTGGCCTATACGCACTAACCAACTACGCGGGAACAGTTATGGCACTCGGCGTCGTGGTATCAGCCGAAGCCTTCGTGACATCAGCGACTGAGCGGTGCGCGCCGGATTGGACTGGAACGCCTGCTCTTGTATTAGGGAGGCTAGGTCTGCTTCCGGCCGCCCACGCAACACGCAGGTATGCTATGGGCGATGGGCCCAGACCCCTGCGCCATAGGATTTAGACCGGTGTGCTGACCTCTCTGTTGCGCCTAGGTGGGGCTGCGACGTGTTGATTGATAACCCACAAGTATAGGGGATCGCAACAGTTTTCGAGGGTAGAGTATTCAACCCAAATTTATTGATTCGACACAACGGGAGCCAAAGAATATTCTCAAGTATTAGCAGCTGAGTTGTCAATTCAACCACACCTGGATAACTTAATATCTGCAGCAAAGTATTTAGTAGCAAAGTAATATGATACTAGTGGTAACGGTAACAAAAGTAATATTTTTGGGTTTTGTCGTGATTGTAACAGTAGCAACGGAAAAGTAAATAAGCGAAGAACAATATGTGAAAAGCTCGTAGGCATAGGATCAGTGATGGAAAATTATGCCGGATGCGGTTCATCATGTAACAATCATAACATAGGGTGACACAGAACTAGCTCCAATTCATCAATGTAATGTAGGCATGTATTCCGAATATAGTCATACGTGCTTATGGAAAAGAACTTGCATGACATCTTTTGTCCTACCCTCCTGTGGCAGCGGGGTCCTAGCGGAAACTAAGGGATATTAAGGCCTCCTTTTAATAGAGTACCGGACCAAAGCATTAACACATAGTGAATACATGAACTCCTCAAACTACGGTCATCACCGGGAGTGGTCCCGATTATTGTCACTTCGGGGTTGCTGGATCATAACACATAGTAGGTGACTATAGACTTGCAAGATAGGATCAAGAACTCACATATATTCATGAACACATAATAGGTTCAGATATGAAATCATGGCACTCGGGCCCTAGTGAAGAGCATTAAGCATAGCAAAGTCATAGCAACATCAATCTCAAAACATAGTGGATACTAGGGATCAAACCCTAACAAAACTAACTCGATTACATGATAGATCTCATCCAACCCATCACCGTCCAGCAAGCCTACGATGGAATTACTCACGCACGACGGTGAGCATCATGAAATTGGTGATGGAGGATGGTTGATGATGACGACGACGACGGATTCCCCTCTCCGGAGCCCCGAACGGACTCCAGATCAGCCCTCCCGAGAGGTTTTAGGGCTTGGCGGAGGCTCCGTATCGTAAAACGCGATGAATCCTTCTATCTAAATTTTTTCTCCCCGAAAGTGAATATATGGAGTTGGAGTTGAGGTCGGTGGAGCGTCAGGGGGCCCACAAGGCAGGGGCGCGCCCAGGGGGAGTAGGCGCGCCCCCACCCTCGTGGACAGGGTCTGGGCCCCCTGACGTGGATTTTTCTTCCAGTATTTTTAATATTTTCCAAAAAGATGTTCCGTGGAGTTTCAGGTCATTTCGAGAACTTTTGTTTCCGCACTTAAATAACACCATGGAAAGTCTGCTGAAAACAGCGTCAGTCCGGGTTAGTTCCATTCAAATCATGCAAGTTAGAGTCCAAAACAAGGGCAAAAGTGTTTGGAAAAGTAGATACGACGGAGACGGATCAACTCCCCCAAGCTTAAACCTTTGCTTGTCCTCAAGCAATTCAGTTGATAAACTGAAACTGATAAAGAAAAACTTTTACAAACTCTATTTGCTCTTGTTTTTGTAAATATGTAAAGCCAGCATTCAAGTTTTCAGCAAAGATTATGACTAACCACTTTCACAATAACACTTAGGTCTGATGTTTACTCATATCAATGGCATAATCAACTAGCGAGCAATAATAATAAATCTCAGATGACAACACTTTCTCAAAACAATCATGATATGATATAATAAGATGGTATCTCGCTAGCCCTTTCTGAGACCGCAAAACATAAATGCAAAGCACCTTTAAAGATCAAGGACTGACTAGACATTGTAATTCATGGTAAAAGAGATCCAGTCATAGTCATACCCAATATAAATTAATAGTAATGGATGCAAATGACAGCTGTGCTCTCCAGCTTGTGCTTTTTAATAAGAGGGTGATGACTCAACATAAAAGTAAATAGATAGGCCCTTCGCAGAGGGAAGGAGGGATTTGTAGAGGTGCCAGAGCTCGGTTTTGAAATAGAGATTTTGAGCGGCATACTTTCATTGTCAACATAACAACCAAGAGATGGCGATATCTTCCATGCTACACACATTATAGGTGGTTCCCAAACAGAATGGTAAAGTTTATACTCCCCCTACACCAACAAGCATCAATCCATGGCTTGCTCGAAACAACGAGTGCCTCCAACTAGCAACTGTCCCAGGGGGAGTTTTGTTTGCAATTATTTTGATTTAGTTTGCATAAAGCATGGGACTGGGCATCCCGGTGACCAGCCATTTTCTCATGAGTGAGGAGCGGAGTCCACTCCTCTTGAGAATAACCCACCTATCATGGAAGATACGGATAGCCCTAGTTGATACATGAGCCATTCGAGCATACAAAACAGAATTTAATTTGAAGGTTTAGAGTTTGGCACATACAAATTTACTTGGAACGACAGATAGATACCGCATATAGGAAGGTATAGTGGACTCATATGGAATAACTTTGGGGTTTAAGGGATTGGATGCACAAGCAGTATTCCCGCTTAGTACAAGTGAAGGCTAGCAAAAGACTGGGAAGCGACCAACTAGAGAGCGACAACAGTCATGAACATGCATTAAAATTAATAAACATTGAGTACAAGCATGAGTAGGATATAATCCACCATGAACATAAATATCGTGAAGGCTATGTTGATTTGTTTCAACTACATGCGTGAACATGTGCCAAGTCAAGTCACTTAAATCATTCAAAGGAGGATACCACCCACTATACCACATCACAACCATTTTAATAGCATGTTGGCACGCAAGGTAAACCATTATAACTCATAGCTAATCAAGCATGGCATAAGCAACTATGATCTCTAATTGTCATTGCAAACATGTTTATTCATAATATGCTGAATCAGGAACGATGAACTAATCATATTTACAAAAACAAGAGAGGTCGAGTTCATACCAGCTTCTCTCATCTCAGTCAGTCCATCATATATCGTCATAATTGCCTTTCACTTGCACGACCGAACGATGTGAAAATAATAAGAGTGCGCGTGCATTGGACTAAGCTGGAATCTGCGAGCATTCAATAAACAGGAGAAGACAAGGCAATATGGGCTCTTGGTTAAATCAACAATAATGCATATAAGAGCCACTTCAACAATTTAATCATGGTCTTCTCCTATCGACCCCCAAAGAAAAGAAAAGAAATAAAACTATTTACACAGGAAAGCTCCCAACAAGCAAAAGAAGAACAGGAAATCTTTTTGGGTTTTCTTTTTAATTATTACTACTACAGCAAGAAAAGTAAACTAACTAAAAGCTACACTAATTTTTTTGGTTTTTCTTAAGGTTTAACAAACACACAAGAAGAAAGCAAGAAAAAGAAAATAAACTAGCATGGATATTACAGTGAAAAAGTATGAGCACCGACATCTAGCAATGAGTGTGTGAACATAAATGTAATGTTGGTGAGAGATACGTACTCCCCCAAGCTTAGGCTTTTGGCCTAAGTTAGTTTATTGCCACGGGTGGCCTGGCGGATATCCATAGTTATAGCCTGGGTCGTACTGAGATGAAGAAGATTCTGACTGCCACTGGTTGGCAATCATCTCCGGATCCCACTGGTAATTAGACTGTCGTGGAGGTTCAAATTGTGGTTCCGGCTCCGTGGCTGGTGTAGGGTTCCGGTAGGCATGAATGGCCGCCAACGGAACGAGATACGGACCTTCAGATAAATTAAACAAAGAGGGAGCAGCCAAGGTAATAGTCTCAAGGTGATGTTTATCAAGGAACAATTTGTATTTAAGCGCCGCTTCCCTATTCTTAACAATAAAGTCATGCGCTACCATACTCTTATAATCTAAATAAGCAGTGGGCAGCAATTTTTCTTCTTTTTCATAGTGCCTAATAGGTATGTTATAGTGTGCAGCAAGGCGTGAAGCATAAATACCTCCAAAGATGGGGCCCTTTGTACGGTTTAGACTTAACCGTTTGGCAATAATACCGCCCATACTAACAGTGTTATCGCAGAATAATCCATGGAACAAAATAATAATATCAGGAACACTAAGGTTTCCACAGTTTCCGCGACCAATTAAGCAACGACTAGCAAATATGGCAAAGTAGCGTAAAACAGGAAAATGTATGCTAGTGATTCTTGCATCGGAAACCTTCCTAGTTTCCCCTACAGTGATAGTGTCAATAAACCCATCCACATCTTTACGGTGTGGTTCATCTAAAATACCCTCAAAAGGTATTTTGCAAACCTTGCAAAATTCATCTAGTGGCATCTTCTTAACAACATCATATAAATGAAACTCTACTGAAGGAGGTGTTTCCTTAGGATAATAGTAGAAGTTTTGCACAAAAGTATTGGTGAGTAAGAGATACTGGTTGCGTTGATCGCGGAGGAAGTCGGTGAGGCCTGCATTCTCAGCCAATTCATAAAAATCATTGTAAATCCCGGCTTCTCTCAAGAAATCATCAGAAGGCCATTCACACGGCCGAACCTCCGCGGTGCGGGGCAGATTATATTTGGGCCTCTGTGCCTCTTCATTTTGCTTTTCCTCCGAGCTTCGGCTCGACGAGCCCCTCAAAAATCTCTTCATTATTTTCTGAAAAAATCTGAAATTTTTAGTAACTTCAAATAAAAGTGAATCAGGCTCAACAAAATTGATAGCAACTACTCCTACGAGTGCCTAGAGCCTATATCATGCATTAGAACTACTTAGAACCATATAAATTTGACATGCAAACTCAAGAACATGGTCACCTAGGCAGCACAAATTTGCAATGAATAGAGCACTAGAACAAAAACTAATTGGACCAATGGAGGAGTCACATACCAAGGAACAATCCCCCCAAGCAGTTTTGTGAGAAGTGATTTGAGCAAGGAGATCGAAAATCGCAGCAAAATGAACTAGAACTCGTGCTTGAGCTGGATGGTGATTTTTTTGGGAGGAAGAAGAAGTGTGTGGGTGCAGGAATAAGTGGAGGGGAGCCACCATGGGCCCACGAGGCAGGGGGCGCGCCCAGGGGGTAGGGCGCGCCCTCCACCCTCGTGGCCAGGTGCTTGCCCCTCATGTTGTGTTCTCAGTGCCAGATATTCTCAATAGTCCAGAAAAAATCATATTTCATTTTCAGGGCATTTGGAGAACTTTTATTTTCGGGGTATTTTTATATTGCACGGATAAATCAGAAAACTGACAGAAAAATACTATTTTTACTTTATTTCAACTAAATAACAGAAAATAGAAAGAGGGTACAGAAGGTTGTGCCTTCTAGTTTCATCCATCTCATGCTCATCAAAAGGAATCCACTAACAAGGTTGATCAGGTCTTGTTAACAAACTCATTCTGAATAACATGGAACCGGAGAATCTTCGAATGACACTATGTTACCTCAACGGGGATATGCACATCCCCAATAATAAGAATATCATATTTCTTCTTGACAGTAGGAAGAGGAAATGCAAAACCTCCAAAAATAATTGATGGAATTTTTCCAATAGAATTGATACTGTGGACTTGACGTTGTTTCCTCAGAAAGTGTACCGTATGCTCATTACCATTAACATGAAAAGTGACATTGCCTTTGTTGCAATCAATAGCAGCCCCTGCAGTATTCAGAAAAGGTCTTCCAAGAATAATAGACATGCTATCGTCCTCGGGAATATCAAGAATAACAAAGTCTGTTAAAATAGTAACGTTTGCAACCACAACAGGCACATCCTCACAAATACCGACAGGTATAGCAGTTGATTTATCTGCCATTTGCAGAGATATTTCAGTAGGTGTCAACTTATTCAAATCAAGTCTACGATATAAAGAGAGAGGCATAACACTAACACCGGCTCCAAGATCACATAAAGCAGTTTTAACATAGTTTCTTTTAATGGAGCATGATATAGTGGGTACTCCTGGATCTCCAAGTTTCTTAGGTATTCCACCATTAAAAGTATAATTAGCAAGCATGGTGGAAATTTCAGCTTCCAGTATCTTTCTTTTATTAGTGACAATATCTTTCATATACTTAGCATAAGGATTCATTTTGAGCATATCGGTTAATCGCATACGCAAAAAGATAGGTCTTATCATTTCAGCAAAGCGCTCAAAATCCTCATCATCCTTTTTCTTGGATGGTTTGGGAGGAAAAGGCATGGGTTTCTGAACCCATGGTTCTCTTTCTTTACCATGTTTCCTAGCAACAAAGTCTCTCTTATCATAACATTGATTCTTTGATTGTGGGTTATCAAGATCAACAGCAGGTTCAATTTCTACATCGTTATCATTGCTAGGTTGAGCATCATCATGAACATTGTCATTAACATTTTCATTAGGTTCATGTTCATTACCAGATTGTGTTTCAGCATCAGAAATAGAAATATCATTTGGATTCTCAGGTGGTTCAACAATAGGTTCACTAGAAGTATGCAAAGTCCTATCATTTTTCTTTTTCTTCTTTTTAGAAGGACTAGGTGCATCAATATTATTTCTCTGAGAATCTTGTTCAAGTCTCTTAGGGTGGCCTTCAGGATACAAAGGTTTCGGAGTCGTTTTACCAGTTCTAGTAGCCACTCTAACAGCATAATCATTTTTCTTACTATTCAATTCATTGAGCAAATCATTTTGAGCTTTAAGTACTTGTTCTACTTGAGTGGTAACCATAGAAGCATGTTTAGTAATGAGTTTATGCTCACCTTTAACTCTAGACATATAATCACCCAAGTGTTCAATCATATAAGCATTTTTTTAGTTGTCTACCAAAATAAGCATTAAAATCTTCTTCCTAACCATAAAGTTATCAAACTCATCCAAACATTGGATAGCAAACTTAGTAGGAGGGATTTTAGCTTTATCATATCTATAGAGAGAATTTACCTTTACTACCTGTGTCGGGTTATCAAGACCAGGAGTTTCTTCAATAGGTGAAGGATTAAGATCATATATTTCTTCAACAGGCGATAAATTAAGACCATGTATTTCTTCAATAGGAGGTAAATTCTTAACATCTTCAGCTTTAATACCCTTTTCTTTCATAGATTTCTTTGCCTCTTGCATATCTTCAGGACTGAGAAATAGAACACCTCTTTTCTTCGGAGTTGGTTTAGGAATAGGCTCAAGAATTGGCTCAGGAAGTGTCCAGTTATTTTCATTTGTCAACATATTATTCAATAGAATTTCAGCTTCATCCGGTGTTCTTTCCCTGAAAACAGAACCAGCACAACTATCCAGGTAATCTCTGGAAGCATCGGTTAGTCCATTATAAAAGATATCAAGTATTTCATTTTTCTTAAGAGGATGATCAGGCAAAGCATTAAGTAATTGGAGAAGCCTCCCCCAAGCTTGTGGGAGACTCTCTTCTTCAATTTGCACAAAATTATATATTTCCCTTAAAGCAGCTTGTTTCTTATGAGCAGGGAAATATTTAGCAGAAAAGTAATAAATCATATCCTGGGGACTACGCACACAACCAGGATCAAGAGAATTAAACCATATCTTAGCATCACCCTTTAATGAGAACGGAAATATTTTAAGGATATAAAAGTAGCGAGATCTCTCATCATTAGTAAATAGGGTGGCTATATCATTTAATTTAGTAAGATGTGCCTCAACAGTTTCAGATTCATAGCCATGAAAAGGATCAGATTCAACCAAGGTAATTATATCAGGATCAACAGAGAATTCATAATCCTTATCAGTAACACAGATAGGTGAAGTAGCAAAAGCAGGGTCAGGTTTCATTCTAGCATTAAGAGATTGCTGCTTCCATTTAGCTAATAACCTCTTGAGCTCGTATCTATCTTTGCAAGCTAAAATAGCTATAGCAGCTTTTTTTTCAAAAACATAACCCTCAGGAACAACAGGCGATTCATATTTATTAGGGGGAGAGTCTTCATCATCACTTTCATCAATGTTATTAGTTTCAATAATTTCATTCTCTCTAGCCATAGCAAGTTGTTCATCAAGAAATTCGGCAAGTGGCATAGTAGTATCAAGCATAGAAGTAGTTTCATCATAAGTATCATGCATAGCAGAAGTGGCATCATCAATAACACGCGACATATCAGAACGAATAGCAGAAGCAGGTTTAGGTGCCGCAAGCTTACTCAAAACAGAGGGTGAATCAAGTGCAGAGCTAGATGGTAGTTCCTTACCTCCCCTCGTAGTTGAGGGATAGATTTTTGTTTTCTCGTCTTTCAAGTTCTTCATAGTGACCAGCAGATATAAATCCCAAGTGACTCAAGGAATAGAGCTATGCTCCCCGGCAACGGCGCCAGAAAATAGTCTTGATAACCCACAAGTATAGGGGATCGCAATAGTTTTCGACGGTAGAGTATTCAACCCAAATTTATTGATTCGACACAACGGGAGCCAAAGAATATTCTCAAGTATTAGTAGCTGAGTTGTCAATTCAACCACACCTGGATAACTTAATATCTGCAGCAAAGTATTTAGTAGCAAAGTAATATGATACTAGTGGTAACGGTAACAAAAGTAATATTTTTGGGTTTTGTAATGATTGTAACAGTAGCAACGGAAAAGTAAATAAGCGGAGAACAATATGTGAAAAGCTCGTAGGCATTGGATCAGTGATGGAAAATTATGCCGGATGCGGTTCATCATGTAACAATCATAACATAGGGTGACACAGAACTAGCTCCAATTCATCAATGTAATGTAGGCATGTATTCCAAATATAGTCATACGTGCTTATGGAAAAGAACTTGCATGACATCTTTTGTCCTACCCTCCCGTGGCAGCGGGGTCCTAGCAGAAACTACGGGATATTAAGGCCTCCTTTTAATAGAGTACCGGACCAAAGCATTAACACAGAGTGAATACATGAACTCCTCAAACTACGGTCATCACCGGGAGTGGTCCCGATTATTGTCACTTCGGGGTTGCCGGATCATAACACACAGTAGGTGACTATAGAATTGCAAATAGGATCTTGAACTCACATATATTCATGAAAACATAATAGGTTCAGATCTGAAATCATGGCACTCGGGCCCTAGTGACAAGCATTAAGCATAGCAAAGTCATAGCAACATCAATCTCAGAACATAGTGGATACTAGGGATCAAACCCTAACAAAACTAACTCGATTACATGATAGATCTCATCCAACCCATCACCGTCCAGCAAGCCTACGATGGAATTACTCACGCACGGCGGTGAGCATCATGAAATTGGTGATGGAGGATGGTTGATGATGATGACGGCGATGGATTCCCCTCTCCGGAGCCCCGAACGGACTCCAGATCAGCCCTCCCGAGAGGTTTTAGGGCTTGGCGGCGGCTCCGTATCGTAAAACACGATGAATCCTTCTCTCTGATTTTTTTCTCCCGAAAGTGAATATATGGAGTTGGAGTTGAGGTCGGTGGAGCGTCAGGGGGCCCACAAGGCAGGGGGCGCGCCCAGGGGAGCAGGCGCGCCCCCACCCTCGTGGACAGGGTGTGGGCCCCCTGACGTGGATTTTTCTTCCAGTATTTTTAATATTTTCCAAAAAGATGTTCCGTGGAGTTTCAGGTCATTCCGAGAACTTTTGTTTCTGCACATAAATAACACCATGGAAAGTCTGCTGAAAACAGCGTCAGTCCGGGTTAGTTCCATTCAAATCATGCAAGTTAGAGTCCAAAACAAGGGCAAAGGTGTTTGGAAAAGTAGATACGACGGATACGTATCTTTGATCCTCCGAGGCTGGGCATGACCCAGGAAAGTGTGTCCGGCCAAATGGGATCGAGCGTGTTGGGTTATGTGGTGCACCCCTGCAGGGAAGTTTATCTATTTGAATAGCTGTGATCTTCGGTAACAGGACGACTTGGAGTTGTACCTTGACATTATGACAACTAGAACCAGATACTTAATAAAACACACCCTTCCAAGTGCCAGATACAACCCGGTGATCGCTCTCTAATAGGGCAACGAGGAGAGGATCGCCGGTTAGGAGTATGCTATATGATGCTACTTGGTGAACTTACCATCTACTCTCTTCTACATGCTGCAAGATGGAGGCTGCCAGAAGCGTAGTCTTCGATAGGATTAGCTATCCCCCTCTTATTCTGGCATTCTGCAGTTCAGTCCACCAATATTGCCCCTTTACACACATACCCATGCATATGTAGTGTAGATCCGTGCTTGCGAGTACTTTGGATGAGTACTCACGGTTGCTTTTCTCCCCCTTTTCCCCCCTTTCCTTTCTTCCTGGTTGTCGCAACCAGATGCTGGAGGCCAAGAGCTAGACGCCACCGTCGACGACGACTCTTATTACATTGGAGGTGCCTACTACTATGTGCAGGCCGCTGACGATGACCAGGAGTAGTTTAGGAGGATCCCATGCAGGAGTCCAACACCTCTTTCGATCTGTATCCCAGTTTGTGCTAGCCTTCTTAAGGCAAACTTGTTTAACTTATGTCTGTACTCAGATATTGTTGCTTCCGCTGACTCGTCTATGATCAAGCACTTGTATTCAAGCCCTCAAGGGCCCTGGCTTGTATTATGATGCTTGTATGACTTATTTTATTTTAGGGTTGTGTTGTGATATCTTCCCGTGAGTCCCTGATCTTGATCGTACACGTTTACGTGTATGATTAGTGTACGATTAAATCGGGGGCATCACAAGGGGGCATCGCACACGGCTAAGAGAACAATTGATGTGCTATGGGGTGCCCCTGCCCCCGTATATAAAGGAGGGGAGGAGGAGGCGACCGACCAGGAGGGTCGCGCTATGGGGGGAGTCCTACTAGGACTCCAATCCTAGTAGGATTCACCCCCCTTTTTCCTTTCTTACTGGAGGGGAAAAGGAAGGAGAGGGAGAGGGAGAGGGGGGCGCCTCCCCCTCCCCTAGTCCAATTCGGACTGCCATGGTGGGGGGCGCGCCCTCCTCTCTCTCCACTAAGGCCCATGTAGGCCCAATACTTCCCCCGGGGGGTTCCGGTAACCCCTCGGTACTCCGGTAAAATACCCGAACCACTCGAAACCATTCCGATGTCCGAATACTACCTTCGAATATATGAATCTTTACCTCTCAACCATTTCTAGACTCCTCGTTATGTCCGTGATCTCATCCGGGACTCCAAACAAACTTCGGTCACAAAAACACATAACTCATAATACAAATCGTCATCGAACATTAAGCGTGCGGACCCTACGGGTTCGAGAACTATGTAGACATGGCCGAGACACATCTCCCGTCAATAACCAATAGCGAAACCTAGATGCTGATATTGGTTCCTACATATTCTATGTAGATCTTTATCGGTCAAACCGCAATAACAACATACGTTTTTCCCTTTGTCATCGGTATGTTACTTGCCCAAGATTCGATCATCGGTATCCTCATACCTAGTTTAATCTCGTTACCGGCAAGTCTCTTTACTCATTCCGTAATGCATCATCCCATAACTAACTCATTAGTCACATTGCTTGCAAGGCTTATAGTGATGTGCATTACCGAGAGGGCCCAGAGATACCTCTCCGATACTCTGAGTGACAAATCCTAATCTCGATCTATGCCAACCCAACAAACACCTTCGGAGACACCTGTAGAGCATATTTATAATCACCCAGTTACGTTGTGACGTTTGATAGCACACAAGGTGTTCCTCCGATATTCGGGAGTTGCAAAATCTCATAGTCAGAGGAATATGTATAAGTCATGAAGAAAGCAATAGCAATAAAACTTAACGATCATTATGCTAAGCTAACGGATGGGTCTTGTCCATCACATCATTATCTAATGATGTGATCCCATTCATCAAATGACAACACATGTCTATGGTCAGGAAGCATAACCATCTTTGATCAACAAGCTTGTCAAGTAGAGGCATACTAGGGACACTCTGTTTTGTCTATGTATTCACACATGTCCTAAGTTTCCGGTTAATACAATTCTAGCATGAATAATAAACATTTATCATGATATAAGGAAATAGAAATAACAACTTTATTATTGCCTCTAGGGCATATTTCCTTCACTATTGCTATGGTTCAAACTGCTACAAAACTGTTACTACTGTTACCGCTACCACTGTTACTACTGTTACTACTACTATCAAACTATCATATTACTATGCTACTGATCACTTTGCTACAAATATTTAATCTCCAGGTGTGGTTGAACTGAAAACTTGATTGCTAATACTTACAAATATTCTTTTGCTCCCCTTGTGTCGAATCAATAAATTTGGGTTGAAATTCTACCCTCGAAAACTATTGCAATCCCCTATACTTGTGGGTTATCAAGACCTTTTTCTGGCGCCGTTGCCGGGGAGCATAGCTATATTTTTTGACTCACTTGGGATTTATATCTATTTATCACTATGAAGAATCTGGAAGATACAAGAACCAAGATCGTTCCCTCTAAGATGAGGGGAGGTAAGGAACTACCATCTAGCTCTACACTTGATTCACCTTATGTTTTGAATAGACTTGCAACACCACCACATGCTATTAATCCTGGTATGTCTCAAGTTTTTGATGATGCTACTTCTGCTATGAATGATGCTTATGATGATGCTAGTACCTTGGTTGATGATAATGTGCCACTAGGTGAATTTCTTGATGAACAAATTGCTATAGCTAAAGAAATTGAGCATGTCGAAACTGAAAATTATGAAACACCTATTAGACCTAGCTCTCCTAGAATTGAAATGCCTAAAATACTTGAGGGTTATGTTATGGATGGAGATGTAGCTAGAGTTCTTGCTTGCAAGGATAGAGATGATCATAAGAAATTATTATGCAAGTTGAAAGAAAAATCCTTGAATGCTAGAATGCAATATGATCGTAAGTTTGCTACTTCACCTATCTTTATTACTGATGGGATTATGAATTCTCTGTCGACCCAGAGTTAATTACTCTGGTTGAATCTAATCCGTTTCATGGCTATGAAACTGAAACTGTTGTGGCACATCTTACTAAATTAAATGATATAGCCACCCTATTTGCTCATGAGGAAAAAATTCGCTACTACTATATCCTCAAGTTATTGTTCTTGCTAAAGGGTGATGCTAAGATATGGTACAATACTCTTGCTCCTTGTTGTGTGCGTAGTCCCCAGGATATGATTTACTACTTCTCTGAAAAATATTTTCCTGCTCATAAGAAACAAGCTGCCTTACATGAAATATTTAACTTTTTGCAAATTGAAGAAGAGAGTCTCCCACAAGCTTGGGGGAGGATTCTCCAATTAATTAATGCTTTGCATGATCATCCTCTTAAGCAAAATGAAATACTGATATCTTCTATAATGGACTAACCGATGCTGTTAGGGACTTCCTAGATAGTTGTGCTGATTGTGTTTTCAGGGAACAAACTGTTGAACAAGCTGAAGTGATTATTGAATAATATATTAAAGAATTATGATGATTGGACACTTCTTGAACCACCTCCTAAGCCCACTCCAAAGAAGAGGGGTATATTATTTCTCAGTCCTGAAGATATGCACGAAGCAAAGTAATGTATGAAGGAAAAATGTGTTAAAGCTGAGGATGTTAAGAATTTACCACCTATTGAGGAAATACATGGTCTTGACACACCACCACCACCACAGGTGGTGGAGGTAAATTCTTTATTAGAGTTTGATGAAGGTGGCATACCTTACAATAAGCATCCTAGTCAATGCCTATATGAATTTGACAAATACATTATGAAGCAAGATCAGTTCAATGCAAATGTTATGAAACAGTTGAAACGAAATTCTGATATGATTGCTCGCTTGAGTGACTTGTTATTTAGAATCACTAATGATGTTAGAGGTGTAGGAAAACATGCCTCTATGGTTCAAACCTAGTTAGAACAAGTTGCTAAATCTCAGAGGGAATTGCTAAATGAAATGAATAAAAATATGAATGATTATGCTGTTAGAGTAGCAACTAGAGGAGGCAAAATGACTCAGGAACCACTTTATCTAGAGGGACACCCTAAAAGAATTGAACAAGACTCTCGGAGAATTAATACTGATGCACCTAGTCCTTCTAAAAAGAAAAAGAAAAAGAAAAATGCTAGGACTTTGCATACCTCTAGTGAACCTTAGATAGAAAAATCTTCTGAAGATAACTGATACGTCCATTTTGCATCATGCTTTTATATCGATATTTATTGCGTTATGGGCTGTTATTACACGTTATGTCACAAAACTTATGCCTATTCTCTCTTATTTTACAAGGTTTACATGAAGAGGGAGAATGCCGGCAGCTGGAATTCTGGGCTGGAAAAGGAGCAAATATTAGAGACCTATTCTGCACAGCTCCAAAAGTCATGAAACTTCACGGAAGTCATTTTTGGAATTAATAAAAAATACTGAGCGGAGAAAATACCAGAGGGGGGCCACACCCTGGCCACGAGGGTGGGAGGCGCGCCCTACCCCCCTGGGCGCGCCCCTGCCTCGTGGGCCCCCTAGCAGGCCTCCGGTGCCCATCTTGTGCTATATGAAGTCTTTCGTTCGAGGAAAAATCATAAGCAAGCTTTCGGGAAGAAACTCCGCCGCCACGAGGCGGAACCTTGGCGGAACCAATCTAGGGCTCCGGCATAGCTGTTCTACCGGGGAAACTTCCCTCCGGGAGGGGGAAATCATCGCCATCGTCATCACCAACTATCCTCTCATCGGGAGGGGGTCAGTGTCCATCAACATCTTCACCAGCACCATCTCCTCTCAAACCCTAGTTCATCTCTTGTATCCAATCTTTGTCCCAAAGCCTCAGATTGGTACCTGTGGGTTGCTAGTAGTGTTGATTACTCCTTGTAGTTGATGCTAGTTGGTTTATTTGGTGGAAGATCATATGTTCAGATCCTATATGCATATTAATACTCCTCTGATTATGAACATGAATATGATTTGTGAGTAGTTACGTTTGTTCCTGAGGACAGGGGAGAAGTCTTGCTATAAGTAGTCATGTGAATTTGGTATTCGTTCGATATTTTGATGAGATGTATGTTGTCTCTCCTCTAGTGGTGTTATGTGAACGTCGACTACATGACACTTCACCATTATTTGGGCCTAGAGGAAGGCATTGGGAAGTAATAAGTAGATGATGGGTTGCTAGAGTGACAGAAGCTTAAACCCTAGTTTATGCGTTGCTTCATAAGGGGCTGATTTGGATCCATATGTTTCATGCTATGGTTTCGTTTACCTTAATACTTCTTTTGTAGTTGCCGATGCTTGCAATAAGGGTTAATCATAATTGGGATGCTTGTCCAAGTAAGGACAGCACCCAAGCACTGGTCCACCCACATATCAAATTATCAAAGTACCGAACACGAGTCAATTGAACCTGATGAAAACTAGCTTGACGATAATTCCCATGTGTCCTCGGGGGCGCTTTTCTCTATATAAGAGTTTGTCCAGGCTTGTCCTTTTGCTACAAAAAGGATTGGGCCATCTTGCTGCACTTTATTTACACTTGTTACTTGTTACCCGTTACAAATTACCTTATCACAAAACTATCTGTTACCGACAATTTCAGTGCTTGCAGAGAATACCTCGCTGAAAACCGCTTATCATTTCCTTCTGCTCCTCGTTGGGTTCGACACTCTTACTTATCGGAAGGAATATGATAGATCCCCTATACTTGTGGGTCATCAAGACACTTTTCTGGCGCCATTACCGGGGAGTGAAGCGCCTTTGGTAGGTGGAATTTAGTAAGGAAAAATTTATGTAGTGTGCTGAAATTTACTGTCACTTGTTACTATGGAAAGTCATCCTTTGAGGGGCTTGTTCAGGGTATCTTCACCCCGACCAATAGAGCAAAGAGTTGCTCCTCAACCTACTGAACCTACTGAAAATGTTTACTTTGAAATTCCTTCGGGTATGATAGAGAAACTGCTAGCTAATCCTTTTGCAGGAGATGGAACATTGCATCCCAATTTACACCTAATCTATGTGGATGAAGTTTGTGGATTATTTAAGATTGCAGGTATGCCCAATGATGTTATCAAGAAGAAGGTCTTCCCTTTATCTTAGAAGGGAGAGGCATTGACATGGTATAGGCTATGTGATGATATGGGATCATGGAACTACAAACGATTGAAATTGGAATTTCATCAGAAGTTTTATCCTATGCATCTTGTTCATCGTGATCGTAATTATATATATAATTTTTGGCCTCACGAAGGAGAAAGCATCGCCCAAGCTTGGGGGAGGCTTAAGTCAATGTTATATTCATGCCCCAATCATGAGCTCTCAAGAGAAATTATTATTCAAAAAATTTATGCTCGGGTTTCTCTCAATAATCGCTCCATGCTCGATACTTCTTGTACTGGATCTTTTATGATGAAGACTATTGAATTCAAATGGGATTTATTGGAAAGAATTAAACGCAACTCTGAAGATTGGGACCTCGACGAAGGTAAGGAGTCAGGTATAACCCCTAAGTTTGATTGTGTTAAATCTTTTATGGATACCGATGTTTTCCGTGAATTTAGCACTAAATATGGACTTGACTCTCAGATAGTAGCTTCTTTCTGCGAATCCTTTACTACTCATGTTGATCTCCCTAAGGAGAAGTGGTTTAAATATAATCCTCCCATTGAAGTAAAAGTAGTTGCACCTATTAAAGTTGAAGAAAATACTATCACTTATAATGATCCTGTTGTTCCTACTACTTATATTGAGAAGCCACCTTTCCCTGCTAGAATAAAGGATCATGCTAAAGCTTCAACTGTAGTCAACAAAAGTAATATCAGGACACACAAACCTCCTGATCAAGTTAAAGTTGAACCTAAAATTGCTATGGTTAAAGATCTCTTGGCCGATAATATCGATGGGCATGTTATTTACTTCTACAATGAAGCTGCTAGAATTGCTAGACCTGATGCTAAAAATAAACATAGAGTTGTTGTCGGCATGCCTGTTATTTCTGTTACAATATGAGATCATTGTTATCATGGCTTGTGTGATATGGGTGCTAGTGCTAGTGCAATACCTCATTCTTTATACGAAGAAATCATGCATGATATTGCACCTACTGAAATAGAAGATATCGATGTTACCATTATGCTTGCCAATAGAGATACTATTTCACCGATTGGGATTGTTAGAGATGTTGAAGTCTTGTGTGGGAAGGTTAAATATCCTGCTGATTTTCTTGTTCTTGGTTCCCCACAAGATAGCTTTTGTCCCATTATATTTGGTAGACCCTTATTGAACACTGTTAATGCTAGGATAGACTGCAAAAAGGATGTTGTTACTATTGGTTTGGGTGATATGTCTCATGAGTTTAATTTTGCTAAATTTAGTAGACAACCCCATGAGGAAGAATTGCCTAGTAAAGATGAAATTATTGGTCTTGCTTCTATTGTCGTCCCTCCTAATGATCCTTTAGAGCAATATTTGCTCGGCCATGAAAATGATATGTTTATGAATGAAAGAAGGGAAATAGATGAAGTATTCTTTAAACAGGGACCTATTCTGAAACACAATTTTCCTGTTTAAATCCTAGGGGATCCTCCTCCACCCAAGGGTGATCCCGTGTTTGAGCTTAAACCTTTACCTAATACTCTTAAATATGCTTATCTTGATGAAAAGAAGATATATCCTGTTATTATTAGTGCTAACCTTTCAGAGCATGAAGAAGAGAAATTATTGAAAACTCTGAAGAAGCACTGTGCTGCTATTCGATATACTCTTGATGATATTAAGGGCATTAGTCCCACTCTATGTCAACACAAAATAAATTTGGAGAAAGATGCCAAACCAGTTATTGATCACCAACGACGGCTAAATCCTATGATGAAAGAAGTGGTAAGAAAGGAAATATTAAAGCTCCTCGAGGCAGGTATAATTTATCCCATTGCTGATAGTCAGTGGGTAAGCCCTGTCCATTGTGTCCCTAAGATGGGAGGTATTACTGTCGTTCCTAATGATAAGGATGAATTGATTCCACAAAGAATTATTACAGGTTATAGGATGGTAATTGGTTTCCACAAAGTAAATAAAGCTACTAAAAAAGATCATTACCTTTGCCATTCATTGACCAAATGCTAGAAATATTATCCAAACACACACATTTTTGCTTTCTAGATGGTTACTCTGGTTTCTCTCAAATACCTGTGTCAGCTGATGATCAAGAGAAGACCACTTTTACTTGCCCTTTCGGTACCATTGCTTATAGACGTATGCCTTTTGGTTTATGTAATGCACCTGCTACCTTTCAAAGATGCATGATGGCTATATTCTTTGATTTTTGCGAAAAGATTTGTGAGATTTTCATGGATGATTTCTCCGTTTATGGGTCCTCTTTTGATGATTGCTTGAGCAACCTTGATCGAGTTTTGCAGAGATGTGAAGAAACTAACCTTGTCTTGAACTGGGAGAAATGCCACTTTATGGTTAATGAAGGAATTGTCTTGGGGCATAAAATTACTGAAAGATGTATTGAAGTTGATAAAGCTAAAGTTGATGCTATTGAAAAGATGCCGTGTCCCAAGGACATCAAAGGTATAAGAAGTTTCCTTGGTCATGCCGGTTTTTATAGGAGGTTCATTAAGGACTTCTCAAAAATTTCTCGGCCTCTGACTAATCTATTACAGAAAGATATCCCTTTTGTCTTTGATGATGATTGTGTGGAAGCATTTGAAATACTTAAGAAAGCATTAATTTCTGCACCTATTGTTCAGCCACCTGATTGGAATTTACCCTTTGAAATTATGTGTGATGCTAGTGATTATGCTATACGTGTTGTTCTTGGACAAAGAGTTGATAAGAAATTAAATGTTATTCAATATGCTAGTAAAACTCTAGACAATGCCCAGAGAAATTATGCTACTACTGAAAAGGAATTCTTAGAAGTTGTATTTGCTTGTGATAAGTTCAGACCTTATATTGTGGATTCTAAAGTAACTATTCACAGTGATCATGCTGCTATTAAATATCTTATGGAAAAGAAAGATGCTAAACCTAGACTTATTAGATGGGTTCTCCTACTACAAGAATTTGATTTGCATATTATTGATAGAAAGGGAGCTCAGAACCCCGTTGCAGACAACTTGTCTAGGTTAGAGAATGTTCTTGATGACCCACTACCTATTGATGACAGCTTTCCTGATGAACAATTAGCTGTCATAAATGCCTCTCGTACTGCTCCATGGTATGCTGATTGCTAATTACATTGTTGCTAAACTTATACCACCTAGTTTCACATACCAGCAAAAGAAAAAGTTTTCCTATGATTTGAGGCATTACTTTTGGGATGACCCACACCTTTATAAAGAAGTAGTAGATGGTGTTATTAGACATTGTATACCTGAGCATGAACAGGAATAGGTCCTACACAAGTGTCACTCCGAAGCTTATGGAGGACACCACGCTGGAGATAGAACTGCGCATAAGGTATTGCAATCCGGTTTTTATTGGCCTACTCTCTTCAAGGATGCCCGTAAGTTTGTCTTATCTTGTGATGAATGTCAAAGAATTGGTAACATTAGTAGACGTCAAGAAATGCCTGTGAATTATTCACTCGTTATTGAACCATTTGATGTTTGGGGCTTTGATTACATGGGACCGTTTCCTTCCTCTAATGGGTATACACATATTTTAGTTGCTGTTGATTACGTTACTAAGTGGGTAGAAGCTATTCCAACTAGTAGTGCTGATCATAACACCTCTATTAAGATGCTTAAAGAAGTTACTTTTCCAAGGTTTGGAGTCCCTAGATATTTAATGACTGATGGTGGTTCACATTTTATTCATGGTGCTTTTCGTAAAATGCTTGCTAAGTATGATGTTAATCATAGAATTGCATCCCCTTATCACCCGCAGTCTAGTGGTCAAGTAGAATTGAGTAATAGAGAGCTCAAATTAATTTTGCAAAAGACTTTTAATAGATGTAGAAAGAATTGGTCCAAGAAACTTGATGATGCATTATGGGCCTATAGAACTGCATATAAAAATCCTATGGGTATGTCTCCGTATAAAATGGTTTATGGAAAAGCATGTCACTTACCTCTCGAATTAGAACATAAGGCATATTGGGCCATTAAAGAGCTCAATTATGATTTCAAACTTGCCGGTGAGAAGAGGTTATTTGACATTAGTTCACTTGACAAATGGAGAACTCAGGCTTATGAGAATGCCAAACTGTTTAAAGAAAATGTTAAAAGATGGCATGGCAAAAGAATACAAAAGCGTGAGTTTAATGTAGGTGATTATGTGTTGCTATTCAACTCTCGTTTAAGATTTTTTTCAGGAAAACTTCTCTCTAAATGGGAAGGTACTTACATTATCGAGGAGGTCTATCGTTCTGGTGCCATAAAAATCAACAACTTCGAAGGCACAAATCCGAAGGTAGTGAACGGCCAAAGAATCAAACATTATATCTCGGGTAATCCTATAAATGTTGAAACTAATATTATTGAAACCGTAACTCCGAAGGAATACATAAGGGACACTTTCCAGAATGTTTCAGACTCTGAAATGGAATAGGTACGTGGTACGGTAAGTAAACCGACTCCAAAACAGATCTAATGGCAATTTTTCTCCGTTTTGGAATATTAAGAAAATAGGAAAATAAGAAGTAGTCTGGGAAGGACACGAGGATGGAGGGCGCGCCCCCTGCCTCGTGGGCACCTCGTGCGCTCTCCGAACTCCGTTTTCTTGCACGATATTTCTTTTGGTCGGTAAAAATTCATTATATAATCTCCCGTAGGTTTTGACCACCTTATCACGCAATTACCCTCTGTTTTTGTTTCGAGCTATTTTCTATCAGGGTTGTCAATGCCAGGCATCATGCCGTCCCCCTCCTCCAACAATGGTGACAACGATGGTTGGCTAATGAAGATAGAGCTGAAGAGGGAAGAACCCATGGAGATCAACAAGGATGATGGGATCAAGAAGGCCACGGAGGACCAAGTTTCGACAGCAGAAGACATCCTTCAACTTGATCACAATCTTCTTACCCCAACTGAGATCGAAGCTTTCAAGATGATTGAGTTAGCTCGTATACAAAACAAGTATCTCACACGTGAAAATATTTTGTTGAAGGAGCATATCATCGCACTCAAGGGCATTATCCGCAAATTGGAGGACCTCCTACGCTCGATGTGCGACTATCCATCATCACCTCCATCTCCTTCACCGGCAAAAGAGATATAATCACATGGGTATGGGCACTCCCCTTGGCAACTGCCAAGCTTGGGGGAGGTGCCCTGGTATCATATCACCATCACACTCCTATGTTTACCGTTTTTCTTAGTTCGATCCTTTTGGTAATATCTTGATCTAGTAGAATAAAGTTTTAGTGTGATTTAGTTTTGAGTTTTGCCTTATGATCCTTCTATGTAATCGAGTCCGTGAGCTATATATAATAAAGATTAGTGTTGAGTCAAGGGCTTGATTATTTTGATATGATCTTGAGGGAATAAAAGAAAAGAGAAAGAATAAAAAGAAATAGAGAGATCATATTGATCCTATGGAGAGTAATGACTCCACATATAAAGAGTATGATGATTAAAAGTTGTTGAGAGTTGACAAATTTAGTTTTGGTCATCGTTGCAATTAGTAGGAAGTAATAAATAAAGAGAGGTTTTCACATATAAATATACTATCTTGGACATCTTTTATGATTGTGAGCACTCATTAAAGTATGACATGCTAAAGAGTTGATGTTGGACAAGGAAGACAACATAATGGGTTATGTTTTCTTATATCTGAAATAAAGTATATTGTCATGGATCATCCAACATGTTGAGCTTGCCTTCCTCCCTCATGCTAGCCAATTCATTGCACCAAGTAGAGATACTACTTGTGCTTCCAATATCCTTAAACCTAGTTTTTCCATGAGAGTCCACCATATCTACCTATGGATTGAGTAAGATCCTTCGAGTAAGTTGTCATGTTGCTTGCAATAAAAACTGCTTCTAAATATGTATGGTCTATTAGTGTGGAGAAAATAAACTTCATACGATCTTCTGATATGGAAGCAATAAAAGCGACGGACTGCATAATAAAGGTCCATATCACAAGTGGCAAGATAAAGTGACGTTCTTTTGCATTAAGATTTCGTGCATCCAATCCCAAAAGCACATGACAACCTCTGCTTCCCTCTGCAAAGGGCCTATCTTTTACTTTTACCTTTTGCAAGAGTCATGGTGATCTTCACCTTTCCGTTTTACATTTTATCCTTTGGTAAGCACACTGTGTTGGAAAGATCCTGATATATATATCCAATTGGATGTAAGTTGGCATGAGTTATTATGTTGACATTACCCTTGAGGTAAAAGGTTGGGAGGCAACACTATAAGCCCCTATCTTTCTCTGTGTCCGATTAAGACTCCATACCCATAAGTATTGCGTGAGTGTTAGCAATTGTGAAAGACTAAATGATAGTTGAGTATGTGGACTTGCTGAGAAGCTCTTACATAGACTCTTTCTGATGTTATGATAAATTGCAATTGCTTCAATGACTGAGATTATAGTTTGTTAGTTTTCAATGAAGTTTCTGATTCATACTTGATGTCTTGAATAGATTATTACTTGAGCATAAGGAATCATATGACAATATCCATATATGTTGCTGTTATAAGAATGATCATGATGCCCTCATGTCCGTATTTTATTTTATCGACACCTCTATCTCTAAACATGTGGACATATTTATCGTTATCGGCTTCCGCTTGAGGACAAGCGAGGTCTAAGCTTGGGGGAGTTGATATGTCCATTTTGCATCATGCTTTTATATCGATATTTATTGCATTATGGGCTGTTATTACACATTATGTCACAATACTAATGCCTATTCTCTCTTATTTTACAAGGTTTACATGAAGAGGGAGAATGCCGGCAGCTGGAATTCTGGGCTTGAAAAGGAGCAAATATTAGAGACCTATTCTGCATAGCTCCAAAAGTCATGAAACTTCACGGAAGTCATTTTTGGAATTAATAAAAAATACTGAGCGGAGAAAATACCAGAGGGGGGCCACACCCTGGCCATGAGGGTGGGAGGCGCGCCCTACCCCCTGGGCGCGCCCCTGCCTCGTGGGCCCCCTAGCAGGCCTGCGGTGCCCATCTTGTGCTATATGAAGTCTTTCGTCCGAGGAGAAATCATAAGCAAGCTTTCGGGAAGAAACTCCGCCGCCACGAGGCGAAACCTTGGCGGAACCAATCTAGGGCTCCGGCAGAGCTGTTCTGCCGGGGAAACTTCCCTCCGGGAGGGGGAAATCATCGCCATCGTCATCACCAACGATCCTCTCATCGGGAGGGGGTCAATCTCCATCAACATCTCCACCAGCACCATCTCCTCTCAAACCCTAGTTCATCTCCTGTATCCAATCTTTGTCCCAAAGCCTCAGATTGGTACCTGTGGGTTGCTAGTAGTGTTGATTACTCCTTGTAGTTGATGCTAGTTGGTCTATTTGGTGGAAGATCATATGTTCATATCCTATATGCATATTAATACTCCTCTGATTATGAACATGAGTATGATTTGTGAGTAGTTACGTTTGTTGCTGAGGACATGGGAGAAGTCTTGCTATAAGTAGTCATGTGTATTTGGTATTCGTTCGATATTTTGATGAGATGTATGTTGTCTCTCCTCTAGTGGTGTTATGTGAACGTCGACTACATGACACTTCACCATTATTTGGGCCTAGAGGAAGGCATTGGGAAGTAATAAGTAGAAGATGGGTTGCTAGAGTGACAGAAGCTTAAACCCTAGTTTATGCGTTGCTTCGTAAGGGGCTGATTTGGATCCATATGTTTCATGCTATGGTTGGTTTACCTTAATACTTCTTTTGTAGTTGTCGATGCTTGCAATAGGGGTTAATCATAAGTGGGATGCTTTTCCAAGTAAGGATAGCACGCAAGCACCGGTCCACACACATATCAAATTATCAAAGTACCGAACGTGAACCATATGAACGTGATGAAAACTAGCTTGGGGATAATTCCCATATGTCCTCGGGAGCGCTTTTCTCTATATAAGAGTTTTCCAGGCTTGTCCTTTGCTACAAAAAGGATTGGGCCATCTTGCTGCACTTTATTTACACTTGTTACTTGTTACCCGTTACAAATTACCTTATCACAAAACTATCTGTTACTGATAATTTCAGTGCTTGCAGAGAATAGCTTGCTGAAAACCGCTTAGCATTTCCTTCTGCTCCTCGTTGGGTTCGACACTCTTACTTATCGAAAGGACTACGATAGATCCCCTATACTTGTGGGTCATCAATAACAATGATGTTTCTATTTCTGATGCTGAAACTCAATCTGGTAATGAACATTCACCTAGTGATAATGAAAATGATAATGATGATGTTCATGAAGATGCTCAACTAGACAATGATAAAGAACCAGATAATCAGGTTGAAATAGAACCTGCTGTTGATCTTGATAACCCACAACCTAAAAATAACGCTATGATAAAAGAGACTTTGTGGCTAGAAAACATGGTAGAGAAAGAGAGCCATGGGTTCAGAAACCCATGCCCTTTCCACCTAAACCATGAAATAAAAAAGATGATAAAGAATTTGAACGCTTTGCTGAAATGCTTAGGCTAGTCTTTTTGCGTACTCAATTGACTACATTTTAAAGATGGCCCCTTATGCAAAATACATCAAAGAAATTGTCACTAATAAAAGAAAAATACATGAAGCTGAAATCTGCACCATGCTTGCTAATTATTCTTTTAAGGATGGAGTACCTTAAAAATTTGGAGGTCGAGGAATACCAACTATACCTTGTTTCATCAAAAGAAACTATGTCAAACCTGCTTTATGTGATTTAGGAGCTGGTGTTAGTGTTATGCCTTTCTCTTTATATAAAAGAACTGATTTGAATAAACTCACACCTACTGAGATATCATTGCAAATGCCTGAAAAATCAAATGCCATACCTATCGGTATTTGTGGGGATGTGCATGTTGTTGTTGCAAAAGTTACTATCTTAACAGACTTTGTTATACTTGAGATGCCCGAGGACGACAACATGTCGATTATCCTTGGTAGACCCTTTTTGAATACTGCAGGAGCTGTTATTGATTGCAATAAAAGCAAAGTCACTTTTCATATCAATGGTAATGAGCGTGCGGTGCACTTTCCGAAGAAACAATTTCAAGTGAATGGTATTAATGTTATTGAAAAGTCTCCGACAATCACTATTGGAAGTTTCAACTCCCTTTACTTACTGCCAAAAAGAAATATGAAATACTTATAGTTGGGGATATGCATATCCTTGTTGAGGTAACTTAGTGTTTTACGAAAGTTTTTCGGGTTCATGCTAATCGAAAGTGGTTGTTAATAAGACTTGATCAACATTATTAATGGATCATTTTCGAGGGGCATGTGGTCGATGAATTCAGTAAGCACAACCTTCTGTCCCTACTTTTAGTTTTATATTTTTCATAGTTAGATAAATAAAATGCAATGTTTAGCCTGTTTTCTGAATTTTCTGTGCAATAAGAAAGGTGCCCAAAAATAGAAGTGCTCAGAATGCCATGAAATTTTAACACGATTTTTTCCGAATATTTAATAATTTCTGGCACAAATAACATCACGAGGAGGTGCCCCTGGTGCCCACAAGACACCAGGGCGCCCCAGCTACCCCGGGCACGCCCTGGTGGGTAGTGGGCCCCACATGGCCCCCTCACTTATCACTTTAGCCCATGTCATCTCCTACCACTAGAAAAAAATCACCAATTCTCTCTCTCGTGTTCTTGCTCTCAAACCCGTGGATTTCGATCTCTTTGCTCGAATCTCCATTTCCGAAACTGTTTTGGGGGATTGCTACTTGTATGTGACTCCTCCATTGCTCCAATTAGTTTTTGCTCTAGTGGTTTGTATTTTGAATAATTAGCTACACTTGCTGCTGCTGTAAATGGGCTTGCATGCTGAATCCTTCGAATTCCACGTAGTTTGAATGCTTGATATAGCCTCTAGGAATCCATATGAGTAGTTGATATCAATCTTGTGAATTTTTTTGACAAAAATTTTTGTGGCCAAAATTTTCAGAATTTTATTCATAGGAAAAATATGAGTATCTTCCGGAAGTTTTCCTCCAAAAAGAATGCCAAGGGAGTCATTGGGGAATCATCGGACAATGACCTCAACACTCCGAGAACGGCAGAGGTGCCGCCGTGCGAATGGCCGCATAATGCCTTCATGGACGAGGCCGGGTTCCATCAAGAGTTTGCCCAATTCATTGCAAATGTCGGGCTGACCGACTTCCTCGCAGCTGAGTGTGACCAACACCACCTCCTCACGAATTCCTTTGTGCAAAAAAAATATTTTTTTAATAAGAACAATCCTCCTGAGGTGCGGTTTAATTTATATTCTAGGACCCGTCAGATACAGCTCACTAAATTTTGTGAGATATGTTTCATTCCCTCTAACTGGGAATTAGGAGAGCCTAGACCGGCAGAGTTTGAGGACTTCCTCCTCACTTTGACAGTTGGTGAGGAAAGAGGCGTGTCGAAAGTCACATCCACTAGTCCACAATTTCCTTCTGTCCATTACTTTGATCTATTCATCACGAAATATTTAACTACTAGGGAGAAGGCTGGTGCACTAAGTGCTCTCAACCTCGCCATTTTACGATGTGCACTACACTATGATCACACATTTAACCTAGGAGCTATTATTGCGTGTCGTTTGCACCTTAAAAGAACTAAGGGCAAGATACATGGTGGTATTGATGCCACTCGCTTAACGAGTCACTTTAATGTTCAGATACGCCAGCATGACTATCGGTTGCCCCGAGTTTATCTAGATCACCAGGCGATGGAAGATCACCAGCTTATTGACATTGTTGATTCCTTTAACAATATTCGTTACAACTTGGTTTTCTGTGAGAAAACCCGCGATGTTATCCCGTTGCCTTGTAGCGACCCGACCTCAGACAGTCAAGTCTCTGTGCTTAAGTGTCATCCCTGGATCGGTATGCTGACACACACAGTACTCGAGGACTTATAACAAAGGTAAATCACATGTATGGAATAACGTAAGTACTATTACCTCAATCCAAATTGCGGAAGTAACAACAAGGTTGTGGATTCCCATCAACACCAACAGCAAAGTTGAGTGTAGAAATCGTAACCCTAACGTATCACTTACTCGTCGTAAGATCCTGCAACATGAGACGTTGCAGCCATGTAGGTCAGTACATTGAATGTACTGGCAAATTCACACCATAGAGCAATGATGAATAATGGCTATCACTACATGCATATTTGGCTGGTGGAGCCTCTATGGTTATCATTTTGCGTGAAGCCAGTTTTTCCCTACTGCAAAGGAATATATTTTATTTAACTACAAAGTTTGTTGAAAACATTGAGAATGGTAACCCCATCTCAATACCAAAATAATAAATCATTAACCCAATCAAAATTAATTAAGTAAAGTGGTGAGATCAAATCAATAATTCAAGTACCAGCTACTCAAGATGTCCATAACCGGGACACGGCTAATCATGATTAGTTTGTACACTCCGTAGAGGTTTGCGCACTTTTCCGCACAAGACTCGATCTCCTCCATTGAATTTCTCGCACTGCATGATGTTTGAGAAACGGATGACCGAGACACAGTCTTTCCGAAGAGGTCCCCTTAACCGATAGATTGGCCGGTACACCTACAATCCCCTACCTTTTTCTAGCCTATCATGGGAAGGTTTCCCACAAATTACTCAACTATGCCAGAGCGCATAATGGCTTGTGGCTGCACACGGATGTTTCTAGCATGAATAATCTTATGATCCCTTTGAGCCTGGGTGGCGAACCATAGGATGATCACACGGGTACCCCGGGATCTCCTAGGACAACATTGGATTCCCCAGGTGTCCGGGCAATCCACTGGTATCCCCAGGGTGCCCCAACCAATCCACCCAGATGTGTATTAAAGTAGCCACCTTAAGTTTCCCTTAGTTAAATATAACTCTCACATCTTTCATGAATCTCACATACCAATCCACGTCTACGAGCATAGAAAAATAGTGCAAACATAATGCAATAGTACCCAGGGTTTGAATGCGAGACAATAGGTTCCTACCTCATCAACTACTTCCCAATACCCACATGTTAATCAAATCCTACTCATGCAATGTTTGAGGGTTGAAACTAATGCATAAAAACTGGGTAATGAAAAGTATGATCAAAGTGTGAACTTGCCTTGTACTGTTGATGAAGATGATTCGCACTCATAACACCTGATAGTTCTACTCGTCACACTCCGGTCAATCTATCGTGAGCAAGCAATTGCATACATTAGCACTCATGCAATAGAATCGATGAAAAGATCTCGGAAAGCTTCAAAACAGGCAAATAACTCTTGCAACATAAAACAATTTCTAACCGTACCAAAATTGGGTGAATTTGGTCTTATCAGAAAGTTTAGGTCAAGAGCTTCGATTTGCAAAAAGAATCAATTAAATCGGAGTTATAAAACTCAAGTTATAAACAAAAGAAGTTTGAATTCAAATCTGTTTGAAATCAAATTATAAACTTTCAAAAACATGTTTAAGTTGGTTATCTTGATAGAGGAGATCATTACGAAGAAGTGGGCGTTGGATTCGTTGGATTTGGAGAATCGAGCAAAAAGTAGTGATCGTTTGAAGATCAGGGAGTAATCTATAAATAAAATATTCATGGATGGGTCCCTGGCCGAAATTAAAAAGAAAAAGAAAAATTCTACCGAACGAACGTTCGCTACCGAACGCTAACGAACGAATCTGTTCACTGTGAAGAGATAAACAGCGAGCGATCACTAATTAACTAGGTTAATAAGAAAAACCGGGTTTAACAAAAAAACCGAAAACTGGAAAATAAACTGGATCGGACCGGGCGGTTTTACCGGTCCATGGCGGGTCAACGGTGGCGGCGGTCTCCGATGGCTTTCCGCGGCAGCGGGCGTCGGCAAGGAGCAGCGGATCGGCAGAGGCGAGGCAGCGCGGTGGCGAGGGCGGCGCTAGGCGGCGGCGGCGCGATGCAGTGAAGTGCGGCAGCGGCGTGATGCAGCGGCGGCGAGCGCGGTGCGACGGTGGCGGCTGAGATCCGGGGTCCAGGGGGCGCGGGGTCTGCTTATAAGGGGGGAGGGGGCGGCGCTGGCCTCGGGAAGCTCTCCCGAGGTCGTACGGCTCCGGCGAGTCGGAGTCCGTGCGGACTCCGGGTGGAAGGCGGTGGTGCGCGGGCGGGGCCGGTCGGCTGGTTGGGCTTCGGCCCAGTCGGCGAAGTTTTTTTATAAATACAGGCAGACAAAGAAATAAAACAAAGAGAAATAAAAACAAAATATACTATAGGCATATAATATATAAAAAATTCAGAAAAAGATTTTCTACCACATGAATATTTTCTAGCGTCAAATAAAATCCACAAAAATTTAAATAAAGCAAAGAGAGCTACTGTTGCAATAAAATTCAATAAAAATCATTTTAAAAATACCAAAATAATTTCAAATTTATTTCTCTCCAATTTTCTACTGTAGGGAATCATTTTACCCTAATTTCCATATATTTTATTTTTTTGGAGAAACATATTTTGAATAAAACCCAAATAACTCCAAATTGAAAATAATTTCAAAAGGATTTTAAATTTGTTTCTTTCAAACTTCCAACTCATATTTCATATGATTTGAAGAAGTCATTTTATCTTCTCTCATGAAAATCACTGAGTTGCATAAAGTTTCTGAATTTGAAATATTTCCAAATGAAATTCAAATATTTTCAACAACCCTTTTCATTTATTTAAATGGAAGAAGTCATGTCATCTTCTCTCCTGGGTTTTGTGATGAAAATAATTTGAATTCATGGAGATCATAAATACAAAATGAAAGTTTGAGGAAGTCCTTTTATTCCCTCTCATTTAACTTTCAAAAAGTTTCAAGTTTCCCTCAATTTCACACAAGCAACCATACAATCAATCAAAACTATCTATTTAATATAACATTCCAAAATTTAGAATTTTGGGATGTTACAAACCTACAACCCTTAAAATGAATCTCGTCCTCGAGATTCGGAGAGGCTAGCAAGAAATAGGTTAGGTTTGGGGGTCTTCTGAAAGTCCATCGATCGTCTCCGGGGTCTCGGGTGCTACCACCCTTAGAATCATGGTTATGGTTCCATCAAAAACTCTTATCCTCCATCCTTATTCTTGACGGTGTCGGTATTCTCAGATTCTTGGGAAAATTCCTACTCTGGGCTCTTCCGGTAGTGGCATAACCTTTTCCTCAATTCCTGTGTCCTTTTTATCTTGGTACGGTCCTC
>NC_057799.1:381329318-381337310 GCF_018294505.1 Triticum aestivum | reverse complement strand
GCCGCCCCTCGCCGGAGCCGGCCAAGCCCCGCCGGAGCCCGCCCCCGACGAGGTACCTCGCCGCCGTTCGTTGCCGGTTTTTGTTAAAAAAACCCTAGATCGGTTTTTTTCGGTTTTGTTATTTTGTGAACGTTCACCGAACCGTTCGTTTTAACGAACGCGTTCGTCGGTTTTTCTCTGTTAACGAACGTCCGTTCTTTAACCGTTCGTCCATTTTTCTTTTTCGTCGGATTTTTCCGCGATTTTCTCAGATTCGATTTCTGATCGAATCTTCGTTTCTGTTTAACTTTTCGCTCGTTTATTGGAATCAGGCGATTCAAGCGCCTAGAGTTTCGTCTCGAAATTATCTTTCCGTTTAACCTACTCAAACAAGTTTTTGCTACTGTAAAATTTGACCTAGATCCAGATTAGTAAACGAAGCTTCTTTCTTTCGCAGTTTGACTTTCGTTGCTTCTTTCGAGTTGATTCTTTTTGCAAACCGGAGTTCTTAAGTTGAACTTTCTGGTTGGATCTTTCATTCGAGTTTTACCTGTGCATTAGATGAGTACTTATTGTTTGCTTGTTTGTTTGCGATAGAGTACCCGGAGTGTGCCGCTTGTTACTTCGAATCGCTAGGTTTCGCGGATCATCAGCAAGGCAAGTAACACTTTGATCATATTTTCCATACCCAGTTTTATTGCATTAGATCTATTCCTCAAACACTTGCATGGTTAGGATCAAATTAAACTGTGGGAATTGGGAAGTAGTTGAGGTAGTACCTATTACCTGTTTTCTTATCAAACCCTTGGGAGTTACTTCTACGTTTGCTTATATTGCTATGCTATGCTCGTAGACGTGGATTGGGTTTGAGTGAATTTTCCATGATAGATGTGAGATTGTTAATTTAATGGTTTACTTAAGGTGGCAACTAAAACTCACATCTGGGTGGATTGAGGCACCTGGAGAATCCAGTGTTGTCTGTTTGTATAAGGACCGCCACCCAGGCTCAAAGGGATCATAAGATTATTCATGCTGGAAACTTCCGTGTGCAGCCACAAGCTATTATGGGCTCTAGCATAGTTGAGTAAGTTGTGGGAAACCTTTCCATGATGGGCTAGCAGATGTAGGGGATTGTAGGTGTACCGGCCTATCTATCGGTTAAGGGGACCTCTTCGGAAAGACTGTGTCTCGGTCATCCGTTTCTCAAACATCATGTAGTGCGAGAAATCAAGCGGAAGCGATCGAGTCTTGTGGGGAAAAGTGCGCAAACCTCTGCAGAGTGTACAAACTAATCATGGTTAGCCGTGTCCCCGGTTATGGACAACTTGAGTATCTAGTACCTGGATTATCATTTGAATCTCATCACCATGTTACTTTTAATTAATTGTGTTGGGTTATTGATGACACTTAATTGGGATTGAGATGCTGTCAACCATCTCAATGTTTCACAACCACCATGATAGTTAAATAAAATTTATTCCTTTGAAGTAGGGAAAAATTGGCTTTTCGCATAAAACTTAACCATAGAGCTTTCCACCAGCCATATATGCATGTAGTATAGCATTATTATTGTTCATTATTCTCTATGTGTTACTTTGCCAGCATATTCTATGTGCTGACCCGTTCTCGGGCTGCAACGTTTCATGTTGCAGACTTTTCAGACAACGAGTAAGGTGCCTTAGGTCGTGGTCTTATACTCAGTGATGCCGCTGGAGTTGGTGGACTCACTTATCTTCCAAGTCTTCCGCTGTTATCGTTTTAGATGGCCTTAAGCCATATTTATCATACTTAATCTCTTTGGAGATATTCGATGTAATAAGTGTGTGATTGCTACTCTGTTATAAATCCTCCATTTGTACTGTGCGTGTCAGCATTACTGATCCAGGGATGACACTGGTGCACAGCAGCACAGACCATTTGAGGTCTGGTCGCTACAAAGGTGGTATCAGAGCACACGCTGACTGTAGGACACGACCACTAAGCTTAAGCCCTAGAAAGCTTCTCTCTTCTCATTTCTGACACCTCTCCACTTTCTACTCTTTTACGAATGGCGGATGCAAGGAGCAAGTTCATGCAACCAGATGAAGACACGCCTTTTGGTCGACACTTGAAGGAAGTCATCAAGTACTTGAACATAGGAATACCAAGCATCACCGGAACCTACAACGCCACATTACCCGAAGAGGAGAGCTGGAAGATTCAAGTTCACATTCCAGGAAGGACGTTTGTGCCAGTTACTGAACCCATAAGATTGGTTTTCGAAGCACCAACCTGGAGTTTAGGGAAGAGCATGGCCGCTCACATCTCCATGGGACGCATTGGAGAAGTCTACCACCAGGAGCTTAAGGATACAATTTATCAGATTTGTGGACGCCGAGACGCGCAATGGGAGATGATCAGAACCAAGAAGGATGGATCCATTGCAGCTTTCATCCAGGAGCAAAACCAACATATTCGTCGCCAGGAGAACCAGATGTGCACGGACAAGGAAGAACTGAAGAAGGCATTAACCAAGATCAAGGAGCTCCAAGAAGAACTCAAGGCTACACGCAAGGATTATATGGAGGAAATCATCGCACTAGTAGGGAAGAATGACGACCTGGAGAAGAAGATTGGAGTATTCATGGGGAATCCAGTGCCAAAAGCAAAAGTTGACGACTGCAGTTGCCCGGATAACTACATCATCATCGACGACACCGACTCGGAACCAAGTGAAGATGACTTTGTTGATGAAGCTGGAGCAGACATCATGGAGTCTTCAACGGATCAGAATTTCTAGTAGACCACCATATCAGTAGTAGTTTTCCCCCATTTAATAGTACAGTTCAAGCACTTTGTAATGCTAGTTAGATCGATTGTTTTGCCTTGTTTGAATTGATTAAGTGATATTGATTGTATTTGCCTCATGAGCATATGGGTAGTGTTTTCTCTCTAGACCTCATTCTATTCTTAACTCTCATCTTTCTAAACCTATCAGATGCCTCCGAGACGCGACACCGGATTTGTTTTCCCACCGGAGATCACCCAGTTGATTCAGCAACAGAATGCCCTGATGCAAGTGTTAGTGCAGAACCAAGGCAACAACAACAACAACCCACCACCACCACCACCTGTTGATCACCTAGCCCGTTTCTTGAGGCTAAACCCGCCGGTGTTTTCCAGTAGCACCGAGCCGATTGTTGCAGATGATTGGCTCCGCAAAGTTGGAAGGGAGTTGACCACTGCAGGATGCACAGATGCGGAAAGAGTGCGTTTTGCCACACATCAGCTTGATGGACCCGCAACATCATGGTGGGAGAATTATACAGCCACGCACCCCATTGACACTATCACATGGGATCAGTTTCAGCAAGCTTTCCGTACCGCACATGTTTCAGCAGGAGCTATGGCTATGAAGAAGCGTGAGTTTCGCAACCTACGCCAAGGAGGACGCACCGTAGGCCAGTATGTGGAGGATTTCAGTAAGTTAGCACGTTATGCACCAGATGACGTTGCTACAGATGCAGCCAAGCAAGAGAAATTTTGGAAGGACTGAATGATGAACTGAGTATGCAGTTGATGGTAGCAACCTTCAACAACTACCAGGAGCTGGTAGATAGAGCTCTCATGATTGAAGGAAAGCAACAGCAGATTGAAAACCGTAAGAGGAAGTATGGACAAGGGAAGTACAATTCTGGAGCTCAGCAGAAGCCACGATTTACCCCGAAGCCGGGAGGACAGTTTCAGCATACCCATGGAGGAGGTAGTTCGCACAACCATAATGGCTCCATGAATGGTAATGGGAATGGAGGACCCAACGGACAGAACCGCACCAACCCATCTACCCCAGCCAAGAGGGATCTAAGTCACGTTACTTGTTTCAAGTGCCAAAAGACTGGACACTATGCAACTGACTGTCCTGAAGCCCAAAATGGAAATGGCAATGGAAGCTCTGGGAAGAAGCCGAACCCGTTCAACAAGGGACATGTGAACCACGTGAGCGTGGAGGAGGTTGAAGCTCAGCCTGATGCAGTAATAGGTAAGTTTTTCGTTAAGTCATTTACTGCAACCGTTCTTTTCGATACTGGTGCATCGCATTCATACATAGCAAGGGGATTTGTGAATAATTTAAGATGTCCACCCAAGTTCTCAAAACCCCTATGTTAGTAACCTCGCCAGGAGCAGAGTATATGGCAAGCCAAGGATGTTTTCAGATACCATTGGCCATTGGAAGGCATGTTTTCCCCTCAGACCTCATAGTTTTGGAGTCGCAAGGTTTGGATGTGATTTTGGGAATGGATTGGCTATCGTTGTATGGAGGAAACATCGATTGTGCCAGCAAGATGATTTTGCTTACCACCCCGGAAGGAAAAAGGATCAAGTATGTATCCCGGCATATGCCGAAAAGGACTCAAGTGAATTCCTTATCAGGAGTTGTACAGGAGGAAGTACCAGTGGTGAAGGATTACCCGGATGTATTTCCAGAAGAGTTACCAGGCATGCCACCAGATAGAGACATCGAGTTCTTGATTGAACTTTTGCCAGGCACAGGGCCAATATCTAAGAGACCGTACAGGATGCCCGCAAAAGATTTGGAGGAAATTAAGAAGCAGATCAAGGAGTTACTGGATAAAGGCTATGTTCACCCAAGTTCGTCACCTTGGGGATCACCAGTACTTTTAGTGGAAAAGAAAGATGGATCGCTGAGGATGGTTGTTGATTACCGCGGATTGAATGAAGTGACCATCAAAAACAAGTACCCACTGCCGATGATCAATGATTTGTTTGACCGCCTACAAGGAGCTAAAGTATTTTCCAAGATCGATCTACGATCAGGATACCATCAGCTAAAGATTCGAGAGCAGGATATACCTAAGACGGCATTTACCACCAGATATGGATTGTATGAGTATACCGTTATGTCATTTGGTCTGACTAACGCACCTGCCTATTTCATGAACCTGATGAACAAAGTGTTTATGGAGTTGTTGGATAAGTTCGTCGTGGTGTTCATTGATGATATTTTAGTCTTTTCCAAGAATGAGGAAGAGCATGAGGAGCATTTGCGATTGGTACTTGAGAAGCTCAGAGAACATCAGCTATACGCCAAGTTCAGCAAGTGTGAATTTTGGCTGAAAGAAGTTGGATTCCTTGGACATGTTATTTCTGGAGAAGGAATAGCAGTAGACCCTGCCAAGGTTGACACAGTGACAAGTTGGGAATCACCCACGACAGTTGGAGAAATCCGTAGTTTTCTTGGACTTGCAGGATACTACCGGAGATTCATCGAGAATTTCTCGAAGATTGCTAAGCCCATGACTGAGCTATTGAAGAAGGACACCAAATTCAATTGGACTGAGGAATGTGAAGCTAGTTTCCAAGAGTTGAAGAAACGATTTGTTACATCACCAGTGTTGATTCTGCCAGATCAACGCAAGGATTATGAAGTTTATTGCGACGCTTCTCGTCGAGGACTTGGAGCAGTGCTTATGCAAGAAGGAAGAGTTGTGTCATATGCTTCACGACAACTTAAACCCCATGAGAAAAATTATGCTACGCATGATTTGGAGTTAGCAGCCGTGGTGCATGCATTGAAGACATGGAGACATTTTCTCATCGGAAACCATTGTGAGGTGTATACAGATCACAAGAGTTTGAAGTATATTTTCACGCAGAAGGAGTTAAATCTCAGACAGAGGAGATGGTTGGAGCTCATTAAGGACTATGATATGAGATTGCATTATCACCCAGGAAAGGCTAACGTAGTAGCAGACGCGTTGAGCCGCAAGAGTCATGTCAACACCCTCATGACAGGAGAGTTACCTCAGGAGTTAGCCGAGGACCTTCGCGAGCTATGTTTGGAGATAGTCCCAAGAGGCTATTTAGCGACATTGGAGATTCAGTCTACCTTGATGGAAAGGATCAGAGAAGCTCAGAAGACAGACAAGGAGATTGAAGAGATAAAGGAGAAGATGAGCAAAGGAAAAGCCAAGGGATTTCGTGAGGATGAGCACGATACCTTATGGTTTGAGGACCGCGTATATGTGCCAAATGATCCGGAGATCAGGAAGTTGATTTTGCAAGAAGCCCATGATTCACCATACTCGATTCACCCAGGGAATACCAAGATGTATTTGGATCTGAAGAATACTTTCTGGTGGACCGAAATGAAGAAGGATATTGCAGAGTATGTAGCAGTTTGTGATGTGTGTCAGAGAGTGAAGGCAGAGCATCAGAAGCCAGCAGGATTGCTACAACCATTGCCGATACCCAAATGGAAGTGGGATAAAATAGGCATGGATTTTATCACAGGATTACCCAGGACTCGTTCAGGCTATGACTCAATATGGGTTGTAGTCGACCGTTTGACGAAACTGGCTCATTTCATTCCAGTGAAGACCACTTACACCAGTGATAAGTTGGCAAAGATATACATGACCAGGATCGTATGTTTGCATGGAGTTCCGAGGACCATTGTATCAGACAGAGGAACCCAATTTACCTCGAAGTTTTGGAAGTAGTTACATGAAACATTGGGAACCAGGCTGGAATATAGTACAGCTTTTCACCCACAGACAGATGGACAGACCGAGAGAGTCAACCAGATTTTGGAGGACATGTTGAGAGCTTGTGTACTAGATTATGGATCTAGTTGGGACGACAATTTGCCATATGCGGAGTTTTCATATAACAACAGTTATCAAACCAGTTTGAAGATGGCCCCTTTCGAAGCTTTGTACGGAAGGAGGTGTAGAACACCGTTGTTATGGGACGAAGTTGGAGACCGTCAGTTGTTTGGACCAGATTTGATTAAGGAGTCTGAACAGAAAGTGAGGTTGATACGCGATAGACTCAAGGTAGCCCAATCCAGGCAGAAGAGTTATGCTGATTCTAAACGAAAGGAGACAGTTCACGAAGTCGGAGACCGAGTTTATCTTCGAGTATCACCACTTCGAGGAGTGAAGCGCTTTGGAGTTAAGGGAAAGTTAGCACCCCGTTTTATCGGACCATACAGAGTTGTGGGACGTATGGGAGAGGTTGCCTACAAGCTGGAATTGCCCGAAGGATTGTCTGGAGTTCATGATGTATTTCACGTTTCCCAGTTGAAGAAGTGCCACGCAGAGATGGCTGAGATACCACTGAGAGATACTGTGCCACTGGAAGCGATTCAGCTGGAAAGTGACTTGACCTATGAGGAGAAACCAGTTAAGATTCTTGAGTATGCCAGCCGAGTTACCCGCAGCAAGGTTATCAAGTTTTGCAAAGTCCAGTGGAGTCACCACTCGGAAGATGAAGCCACTTGGGAGCGAGAGGAAGATCTACGGAAGGACCACTCCCACCTGTTTTCTAGCCAACCCGAATCTCGAGGACGAGATTCATCTTAAGGGGGGTAGGTTTGTAACATCCCAAATTTTCAATTTGGTATGTTATACATAGATCATCATTGCATATCATGTTTTATTGCATTTTGACAAATCCTCGATAAATCCTAAGCAACTCAAGGACCCTCGGAGAGAGTTGGGGATTTTCTCGAATTTTCATATTTGATTTTTTTTCATCAACTAATAAGACGAGGATTTTGGTTTTAATTATTTTTCTCTCCGGAAAAATATTTCATTAAACAAAATAAATGAGAGGAGAAAATATGACTTCTCCAAAACAATTGAAATACTGGAGGGAAAATGTTAAAATCATTTATTGGATTTTATTTGCAATTTTCATTGCATTAAAAATATTGCATGTTTTCAAAAAAATTATTTTTGTGTCAAGAAAATGTTCACCCTATTCTAGATTTTCTAACTAGACGGGGAAAATTTATTTTATCTTTTTTGGACTTTTATTTATATTTCTACGAATATTTTTCCGCGGAACGTATTTAAAAAAAAACTGCGCGCGCCCGCCGGGCCGAAGCCCAGCCGAGGCCCAGCCGCCCGCACCCCGTCTCCTCTCCGCGCACGGGAGCGCCGCCGCTCGCCGAGTCCCACTCGCCCGCGGCTCTCCGGCCGCCCCCTTCCCCAAGCCGGCGGAGCCCCT